>NW_024725018.1:0-22430 GCF_018991925.1 Homarus americanus
TTACATGTTCATTACACTAGTACTACATGTTCACTACAACACTAGTACTACATCTTCACTACAACACAGGTATTACATGTTCATTACATCACTAGTACTACATGTTCACTACAACACTAGTACTACATGTTCACTACAACACTAGTACTATATGTTCACTACAACACTAGTACTACATGTTCACTACAACACTAGTTCTATATGTTCACTAAAACAATAATACTACATGTTCACTACAACATTAGTACTATATGTTGACTACAACACTGGTATTACATGTACACTACAGAACTAGTACTACATGCTCACTATAACACTAGTACTACGTGTTCACTACACGAGTATTACATGTTCATTACACTAGTACTAAATGTTCACTACAACACTAGTACTACATGTTCACTTCACCACTAGTCCTACATGTTCACAACTACACTTGTATTACATGCTCATTACGCTAGTACTACATGTTCAATAGAACACTAGCACGATATGTTCACTACAATACTAGTACTACATGTTCATTACACTAGTACTACATGTTCACTACAACACTAGCAATACATGTTCACTACAACACTAGTATTACATGCTCATTACACTAGTACTACATGTTCACTACAACACTAGTAATACATGTTCACTACAACACTAGTACTACATGTTCATTACACTAGTACTATTTGTTCACTACACTAGTTTTACATGTGCATTACATTAGTACTATATGTTCACTACAACACTAGGACTGTATATTCATTACACTAGTATTATATGTTCACTACACCAGTATTACATGTTCATTACACAAGTACTATATCTTCACTATAACACTGGTCTACATGTTCATTACACAAGTACTATATCTTCACTATAAAACTAGCACTATATGTTCATTAGACTAGTACTATATGTTCACTACACTAGTATTACATGTTCATTACACAGGTACTATATGTTCACTATAACACTAGTACTACATGTTCATTACACAAGTACTCTATGTTCACTACAACACTAGTACTACATGTTCATTGCACAAGTAATATTTGTTCACTACACTAGTATTACATGTTCATTACACAAGTACTATATGTTCACTATAACACTAGTACTACATGTTCATTGCACAAGTACTATATGTTCACTACAACACTAGCACTATATGCTCATTATACAAGTAGTATATGTTCAATACACTAGTATTATATGTTCATTACACAAGTACTATATGTTCACTACACTAGTATTACATGTTCATTACACAAGTACTATATATTCACTACACTTGTATTACATGTTCATTACACTAGTACTAAATGTTCACATAACCTCTTACTATATAAATATATAATGTATATTATACGATAAAGTTATTGAAATTGTACTTCATAAAATTTTACGTTTGGTTAAAACAAGATGGAAAGTTATACAAGCAAATAACTCTTAAGCGTTGTAAAAATCCAGAAAAAATTGGGTAGCGGGGCATTTGCGTTCAGCCTCCTGGCCGAATTCAATGGGGAACTCGTGTGCATAAAAAAAGGCTTGAAAACGGAATATCTGAAGTATTTCAACATAGAAAGGGAGATAACCCAAAAAGTAAACGGTGCCGGCGGTGCTCCCCTCATCATAACGTGGGCCACGGATGAGCCCATACTTGTTATGTCGTTTTGCAAGGGAAGGACGTTCATTGATATACTCAATCACCCTAAGTTGCTTACCGCGGCCAACATTATTCAAATCTACATCGCCGTGGCGCGAAGCCTTGACGAAATTCACGGTCAGGGCGTTGTCCATAACGATTTTAAGGAAGATAATGTGTTAATAGAAGAGAACACAGCCGATGGTAGCTTCACGGCCCACATCATCGATTTTGGGCTTTCTACAGCCGTGGGAGAGTTGACAAATATCTCTGGATCACCAAGTGATTTTCCCTTTTATGCCCCAGAGATCCTTGCTGGTCACCCATGTCACCCCAAGGCTGATGTTTTCTCTTTGGGGTTCACCCTTAATTTTGTTACTGAGACATTATTGAGTGACCGACACCTAAAGGCGTGGCCGCCCGGCACCAGACAATTATTCTTAGATATGCTACAGCAGAACCCAGTAGATCGGCCTGATCTCTGTGAAGTTATTAGACGTTTAGAGTCTTCCCTCCAGCAGCTTTCTTTCCCAACTGTCACTGAAAGGAAGACTGTCATGCAGAATCCTCCTTACATCCCCTCGCAAGGGAAAAGCTGTGTCGCCCCTAAGGTGACATCTGCTGTCATGCAGAGTCCTCCTTACATCCCCTCGCAAGGGAAAAGCTGTGTCGCCCCTAAGGTGACATCTGCTGTCATGCAGAGTCCTCCTTACATCCCCTCCTAAGGGAAGAGCTGTGTCGCCCCTAAGGTGACATCTGCTGTCATGCAGAGTCCTCCTTACATCCCCTCGCAAGGGAAGAGCTGTGTCGCCCCTAAGGTGACATCTTCTGTCATGCAGAGTCCTCCTTACATCCCCTCGCAAGGGAAAAGCTGTGTCGCCCCTAAGGTGACATCTGCTGTCATGCAGAGTCCTCCTTACATCCCCTCCCAAGGGAAGAGCTGTGTCGCCCCTAAGGTGACATCTGCTGTCATGCAGAGTCCTCCTTACATCCCCTCTCAAGGGAAAAGCTGTATCGCCCCTAAGGTGACATCTGCTTTCATGCAGAGTCCTCCTTACATCCCCTCCCAAGGGAAGAGCTGTGTCGCCCCTAAGGTGACATCTGCTGTCATGCAGAGTCCTCCTTACATCCCCTCGCAAGGGAGGAGCTGTGTCGCCCCAAAGGTGAAATCGGCTGTCACGCAGAGTCCTCCTTGCGAGGGATCGGAGGGGACGGCACAATCGACCAGCATTTTGTCTAATGTAATAAAATTCATCGTAGTGTCAGGACTACGGTTAGGGACGGCTTATCTCAAGGGGTCTGATCTCATCTTCTCCCCCGATGAATATTATTGAAAAAAAAGATTTTGTATGTTTTTTTTTTAAATAATGTGATAAAATGTCGTTTTTTGTTTGTTTGTGTTAATCCTTATATAAAGCCTAATAAAGTAGATAGATATATAAATAGATGGACAAATGAATTAGGTTATATAGGTAGATCAGCATATATAGTAACTATAGGTATTGGTACAAGTAATACATAAGGGTAGTGATACAGGTACAGTTAAGAGACAGATACAGGTACAGTTAAGAGACAGATACAGGTACAGTTAAGAGACAGATACAGGTACAGTTGAGAGACAGGTACAGGTACAGTTAAGAGACACATACAGGTACAGTTAAGAGACAGATACAGGTACAGTTAAGAGACAGATACAGGTACAGTTAAGAGACAGATACAGGTACAGTTAAGAGACAGATACAGGTGATGCAGTTAAGAGAACAGCTACGGGCTGGTGCAAGAACAGATACAGGTACGGTTAAAAGAGACAAGGAATAAAATTTACAGTTGAGAGACGAATACAGGTACAGTTAAGGGGCAGATACGGGGTACCCAGTTGAAGACGAATGCAGGTACAATTGAGGTGATGCCGAGGTACAGTTAAGGGCTTGATGCAGGTACGGTTGAGACGAATGCAGGTACAGTTGAGAGAACAGATACAGGTACCGGATTGAGAACGAATGGAAGTGCAGTTGAAGACGAATGCAGGTACCGGTTGAAGACTGATGCAGGTGGGGATTATCAGGCAGATACAGGTACAGTTAAGAGACAGATACACGTACAGTTAAGAGACAGATGCAGGTACAGTTAAGAGACAGATACAGATAGAGTTAAGAGACAGATACAGGTATAGTTGAGAGACAGATACAGTTAAGAGATAGATACAGGTACAGTTGAAAGATACACACACACACACACACACACACACACATCTACATGCTATCATGAATCGGGATAAGATATGTTTTCAATTCCGTCATCTCCAGCCGTAACTGTTGTGATAGCAAAGACCAGCTAATATCACACACACATACACACACACACACACACACACACATAAATCTACCTCGGTACTACGTTACCTAAGTCTCTCTATGTGTACCGGTATGTGTACCTATATGTGTACATGTATGTGCACCTGTATGTGTACCGGTATGTGTACCTGTATGTGTACCTGTATGTGTACCTATATGTGTACCGGTATGTGTACCTGTATGTGTACCTGTATGTGTACCGGTATGTGAACCTGTATGTGTACCGGTATCATATCTATTACAAAAACAGTCAAGTATACACCCCATCTAGTCCCCAATATCACCATGCCTTGACCTATACTGTATATTAGTGTTTACTCTCACCAACACTTGACGTATACTGTATATTAGTGTTTACTCTCACCAACACTTGACGTATACTGTATATTAGTGTTTACTGTCACCAACATTTGACGTATACTGTATATTAGTGTTTACTGTCACCAACATTTGACGTATACTGTATATTAGTGTTTATTTTCACCAACACTTGACGTATACTGTATATTAGTGTTTACTCTCAGCAACACTTGGCGTACTCTGTATATTAGTGTTTACTTTCACCAACACTTGACCTATTCTGCATATTAGTGTTTACTCTCACCAACACTTTAACATCATTCATTAACACAACAGAAACATACAATAGCGTCAATCAGATAAAAAACATTAATACATTCTGCTTTGTTTAGCGAGAAATACATAAAAATACAGTACCATAGTATTATATTGACAGTTTATACAGAGTAAAGACATTCTCACAACCATTTAGTGTTGCCAGTGGTTCATTTGTTGTAGTCGATACTTGTGATTTCCAGCAGGAACCACACTAACTTGGCTCCTTCCGTACTGGTTGTGGTTGTTGGTGGATAACCGGGAGGGTTGTTGGTTGTATTCCAGGTTGAAAAGGTTGGAGTTGAGGTGTGAGTTTTGGTTGTAGTTGTGGTTGTTGTTGGTGGAGCCGTAACTCTGTGAGATGTACCTGTTGTTGTTGAGGTTGTTGGACTGGTTGTTGTGGTTGTATTGGTTGGTACTCGTGCGATAGTTGGACTGGTACTGGTTGCGGTTCTCCTGGTAGTAGTTGCTGTTCTGTTGGTAATGATTCAGCTGGTACTGGTTACGGTTGTGTTGATACTGGTTGCGGTCTTGTTGATACTGGTTGCGTTTCTGTTGATACTGGTTGTCTCTCTGTGATTACTGTCTAATATTCAGAGAAGATTGATCTCGGTTCACTTGATTCTGGAACTGGTTGCGGGTAGACAGTTGGTTTTGGAACTGGTGGGGGAGGTTCTGTTGGTTCTGGAACTGGTCGCCGCGGCTTTGTTGGTTTTGGAACTGGTCGCGGGTAGACAGTTGGTTCTGGAACTGGTCGGGGCGGTTCTGTTGGCTCTGGAACTGGTCGGGGCGGCTTTGTTGGTTCTGGAACTGGTCGCGGCGGCTTTGTTGGTTCTGGAACTGGTCGCTAGTAGACAGTTGGTTCTGGAACTGGTCGGGGCGGCTCTGTTGGCTCTGGAACTGGTCGGGGCGGCTTTGTTGGTTCTGGAACTGGTCGCGAGTAGACAGTTGGTTCTGGAATGGGTCGCGGGTAGACAGTTGGTTCTGGAACTGGCCTGGTGGCTCTGTTGGTTCTGGAACTGGTCGGGGCGGTTCTGTTGTTTCTGGAACTGGTCGGGGCGGCTCTGTTGGTTCAGCAACTGGTTGCGGCGGGTCTGTTGGTTCTGAAACTGGTTGCGGCTGTTCTGTTGGTTCTGGAACTGGTCGCGGCGGGTCTGTTGATTCTGGAACTGGTTGCGCCTTTGCTGGTGCTATTGGCTTTGGCTCTGGAAGTTTTCATGGGTGGATTGCTTGGTAACAGTGGCCTGGAAGTCAGTGTCGGGAGCTACAGAGTAGTCGACGACGCAGAGAGAACCATCAGGGTCCATGGCGCTGTACTGGCCCACCACTACGTCTCCTCGACGCTCCTCCCGGGCAGACTTTTTGTCCCCTGTCGACCTGGCGTCTACCTCGTAGGCCCACATGTTCTCTGGGTCCTGCAGGGAACACAACATTATCTTTAACTGAACCTTAACGATATGTTATACAAGAAATGTTAACTTTTATGACCATGTTCACTACAACACTAGTACTACATGTTAACTACAACACTGGTATTCCATGTTCACAACAACACTAGTAATACATGTTCACTACAACACTAGTACTACATGTTCACTACAACACTAGTACTACATGTTCAATACAGCACTAGTACTACATGTTCACTACAACACTAGTACTTCATGTTCACTGCAACACCGGTCCTACGTGCTTACTACAACACTAGTACTACATGTTCACTACAACACTAGTACTAAATGTTCACTACAACACTGGTATTATATGTTCACCACAACAC
This sequence comes from Homarus americanus, assembly GCF_018991925.1. Lineage (NCBI taxonomy): Eukaryota > Metazoa > Arthropoda > Malacostraca > Decapoda > Nephropidae > Homarus > Homarus americanus. Next base: position 6,392 of record NW_024725018.1, read on the forward strand.
TAGTACTACATGTTCACTACAACACTAGTACTTCATGTTCACTGCAACACCGGTCCTACATGCTTACTACAACACTAGTACTACATGTTCACTACAACACTAGTACTACATGTTCACTACAACACTGGTATTATATGTTCACCACAACATTAGTACTACATGTTCACTACAACACTGGTATTACATGTTCACTACAACACTAGTACTACATGTTCACTACAACACTAGCACTACATGTTCACTACAACACTAGTACCACATGTTCACTAGAACACTAGTACTGCATGCTCACTACAACACTAGTACTACATGTTCAGTAGAACACTAGTACTACATGCTCAATACAACACTAGTACTACCTGTTAACTACAACACTGGCACTACGTATTCACTACAACACTAGTCCTACATGTTCACTACAACACTGGTACTACGTATTCACTACAACACTAGTACTACAAGCTCACTACAACACTAGTACTACGTGTTCACTACAGCACTGGTATTACATGTTCACTACAACACTAGTTCTACATGTTCACTACAACACTGGTATTACATGTTCACTACAACACTAGTATTACATGTTCAATACAACACTTGTACTACATGCTCACTAAAACACTAGTACTACATGTTCATTACAACATTGGTATTACATGTTCACTACAACACGAGTACTACATCTTCACTACAACACAGGTATTACATGTTTATTACATCACTAGTACTACATGTTCACTACAACACTAGTACTACATGTTCACTACAACACTAGTTCTACATGTTCACTACAACACTAGTACTACATGTTCACTACAACACTAGTTCTATATGTTCACTAAAACAATAATACTACATGTTCACTACAACATTAGTACTACATGTTGACTACAATACTGGTATTACATGCACACTACAGAACTAGTACTACATGTTCACTACAACACTAGGACTACATGTTCAATACAACTCTAGTATTTACATGTTCAATACAACACTAGTACTACATGCTCACTAAAACACTAGTACTACATGTTCACTACACGAGTATTACATGTTCATTACACTAGTACTACATGTTCACTACAACACTAGTACTACATGTTCACTACACCACTAGTACTACATGTTCACAACTACACTTGTATTACAGGCTCATTACGCTAGTACTACATGTTCAATAGAACACTAGCATGATATGTTCACTACAATACTAGTACTACATGTTCATTACACTAGTACTACATGTTCACTACAACACTAGCAATACATGTTCACTACAACACTAGTATTACATGCTCATTACACTAGTACTACATGTTCACTACAACACTAGTACTACATGTTCACTACAACACTAGTATTACATGTTCAATACAACACTTGTACTACATGCTCACTAAAACACTAGTACTACATGTTCATTACAACATTGGTATTACATGTTCACTACAACACGAGTACTACAGCTTCACTACAACACAGGTATAGCATGTTCATTACATCACTAGTACTACATGTTCACTACAACACTAGTACTACATGTTCACTACAACACTAGTACTATATGTTCACTACAACACTAGTACTACATGTTCACTACAACACTAGTTCTATATGTTCACTAAAACAATAATACTACATGTTCACTACAACATTAGTACTATATGTTGACTACAACACTGGTATTACATGTACACTACAGAACTAGTACTACATGTTCACTGCAACACTAGGACTACATGTTCAATACAACACTAGTATTTACATGTTCATTACACTAGTACTACATGTTCACTACAACACTAGTACTACATCTTCACTACAACACAGGTATTACATGTTCATTACATCACTAGTACTACATGTTCACTACAACACTAGTACTATATGTTCACTACAACACTAGTACTACATGTTCACTACAACACTAGTTCTATATGTTCACTAAAACAATAATACTACATGTTCACTACAACATTAGTACTATATGTTGACTACAACACTGGTATTACATGTACACTACAGAACTAGTACTACATGCTCACTATAACACTAGTACTACGTGTTCACTACACGAGTATTACATGTTCATTACACTAGTACTACATGTTCACTACAACACTAGTACTACATGTTCACTTCACCACTAGTCCTACATGTTCACAACTACACTTGTATTACATGCTCATTACGCTAGTACTACATGTTCAATAGAACACTAGCACGATATGTTCACTACAATACTAGTACTACATGTTCATTACACTAGTACTACATGTTCACTACAACACTAGCAATACATGTTCACTACAACACTAGTATTACATGCTCATTACACTAGTACTACATGTTCACTACAACACTAGTACTACATGTTCACTACAACACTAGTACTACATGTTCATTACACTAGTACTATATGTTCACTACACTAGTTTTACATGTGCATTACATTAGTACTATATGTTCACTACAACACTAGGACTGTATATTCATTACACTAGTATTATATGTTCATTACACCAGTATTACATGTTCATTACACAAGTACTATATCTTCACTATAACACTGGTCTACATGTTCATTACACAAGTACTATATCTTCACTATAAAACTAGCACTATATGTTCATTAGACTAGTACTATATGTTCACTACACTAGTATTACATGTTCATTACACAGGTACTATATGTTCACTATAACACTAGTACTACATGTTCATTACACAAGTACTCTATGTTCACTACAACACTAGTACTACATGTTCATTGCACAAGTACTATTTGTTCACTACACTAGTATTACATGTTCACTACACAAGTACTATATGTTCACTATAACACTAGTACTACATGTTCATTGCACAAGTACTATATGTTCACTACAACACAAGCACTATATGCTCATTATACAAGTAGTATATGTTCAATACACTAGTATTACATGTTCATTACACAAGTACTATATGTTCACTACACTAGTATTACATGTTCATTACACAAGTGCTATATGTTCACTACACTAGTATTACATGTTCATTCCACAAGTACTATATGTTCACTACACTTGTATTACATGTTCATTACACTAGTACTAAATGTTCACATAACCTCTTACTATATAAATATATGATGTATATTATACGATAAAGTTATTGAAATTGTACTTCATAAAATTTTACGTTTGGTTAAAACAAGATGGAAAGTTATACAAGCAAATAACTCTTAAGCGTTGTAAAAATCCAGAAAAAATTGGGTAGCGGGGCATTTGCGTTCAGCCTCCTGGCCGAATTCAATGGGGAACTCGTGTGCATAAAAAAAGGCTTGAAAACGGAATATCTGAAGTATTTCAACATAGAAAGGGAGATAACCCAAAAAGTAAACGGTGCCGGCGGTGCTCCCCTCATCATAACGTGGGCCACGGATGAGCCCATACTTGTTATGTCGTTTTGCAAGGGAAGGACGTTCATTGATATACTCAATCACCCTAAGTTGCTTACCGCGGCCAACATTATTCAAATCTACATCGCCGTGGCGCGAAGCCTTGACGAAATTCACGGTCAGGGCGTTGTCCATAACGATTTTAAGGAAGATAATGTGTTAATAGAAGAGAACACATCCGATGGTAGCTTCACGGCCCACATCATCGATTTTGGGCTTTCTACAGCCGTGGGAGAGTTGACAAATATCTCTGGATCACCAAGTGATTTTCCCTTTTATGCCCCAGAGATCCTTGCTGGTCACCCATGTCATCCCAAGGCTGATGTTTTCTCTTTGGGGTTCACCCTTAATTTTGTTACTGAGACATTATTGAGTGACCGACACCTAAAGGCGTGGCCGCCCGGCACCAGACAATTATTCTTAGATATGCTACAGCAGAACCCAGTAGATCGGCCTGATCTCTGTGAAGTTATTAGACGTTTAGAGTCTTCCCTCCAGCAGCTTTCTTTCCCAACTGTCACTGAAAGGAAGACTGTCATGCAGAGTCCTCCTTACATCCCCTCGCAAGGGAAAAGCTGTGTCGCCCCTAAGGTGACATCTGCTGTCATGCAGAGTCCTCCTTACATCCCCTCACAAGGGAAAAGCTGTGTCGCCCCTAAGGTGACATCTGCTGTCATGCAGAGTCCTCCTTACATCCCCTCCCAAGGGAAGAGCTGTGTCGCCCCTAAGGTGACATCTGCTGTCATGCAGAGTCCTCCTTACATCCCCTCGCAAGGGAAGAGCTGTGTCGCCCCTAAGGTGACATCTTCTGTCATGCAGAGTCCTCCTTACATCTCCTCGCAAGGGAAAAGCTGTGTCGCCCCTAAGGTGACATCTGCTGTCATGCAGAGTCCTCCTTACATCCCCTCCCAAGGGAAGAGCTGTGTCGCCCCTAAGGTGACATCTGCTGTCATGCAGAGTCCTCCTTACATCCCCTCGCAAGGGAAAAGCTGTATCGCCCCTAAGGTGACATCTGCTTTCATGCAGAGTCCTCCTTACATCCCCTCCCAAGGGAAGAGCTGTGTCGCCCCAAAGGTGAAATCTGCTGTCACGCAGAGTCCTCCTTGCGAGGGATCGGAAGGGACGGCACAATCGACCAGCATTTTGTCTAATGTAATAAAATTCATCGTAGTGTCAGGACTACGGTTAGGGACGGCTTATCTCAAGGGGTCTGATCTCATCTTCTCCCCCGATGAATATTATTGAAAAAAAAGAAGATTTTGTATGTTTTTTTTTTAAATAATGTGATAAAATGTCGTTTTTTGTTTGTTTGTGTTAATCCTTATATAAAGCCTAATAAAGTAGATAGATATATAAATAGATGGACAAGTGAATTAGGTTATATAGGTAGATCAGCATATATAGTAACTATAGGTATTGGTACAAGTAATACATAAGGGTAGTGATACAGGTACAGTTAAGAGACAGATACAGGTACAGTTAAGAGACAGATACAGGTACAGTTAAGAGACAGATACAGGTACAGTTGAGAGACAGATACAGGTACAGTTAAGAGACAGATACAGGTACAGTTAAGAGACAGATACAGGTACAGTTAAGAGACAGATACAGGTACAGTTAAGAGACAGATACAGGTACAGTTAAGAGACAGATACAGGTACAGTTAAGAGACAGATACAGGTACAGTTAAGAGACAGATACAGGTACAGTTAAGAGACAGATACAGGTACAGTTAAGAGACAGATACAGGTACAGTTAAGAGACAGATGCAGGTACAGCTAAGAGACAGATACAGGTACAGTTAAGAGACAGATACAGGTACAGTTAAGAGACAGATACAGGTACAGTTAAGAGACAGATACAGGTACAGTTAAGAGACAGATACAGGTACAGTTAAGAGACTGATGCAGGTAGAGTTAATAGACAGATACAGGTACCGTTGAGAGACAGATACAGGTAGAGTTAAGAGACAGATACAGGTTCAGTTTAGAGACAGATACAGGTAGAATTGAGAGACAGATACAGGTAGAGTTAAGAGACAGATACAGGTACAGTTAAGAGACAGATACACGTACAGTTAAGAGACAGATGCAGGTACAGTTAAGAGACAGATACAGATAGAGTTAAGAGACAGATACAGGTATAGTTGAGAGACAGATACAGTTAAGAGATAGATACAGGTACAGTTGAAAGATACACACACACACACACACACACACACACATCTAAGTTACTATATGTCTTATTTTGTGTCACTTATGTCACTTGTATTATTTGTAATTGCAACCATTCCCCAAATATGTAATCATATTTTCAGCCTTCAAGGCTCTTTCAATAAACCGTTAATTATTATTATTATTATTATTACACACATCTACATGCTATCATGAATCGGGATAAGATATGTTTTCAATTCCGTCATCTCCAGCCGTAACTGTTGTGATAGCAAAGACCAGCTAATATCACACACACATACACACACACACACACACACACACACACACATAAATCTACCTCGGTACTACGTTACCTAAGTCTCTCTATGTGTACCGGTATGTGTACCTATATGTGTACATGTATGTGCACCTGTATGTGTACCGGTATGTGTACCTGTATGTGTACCTGTATGTGTACCTATATGTGTACCGGTATGTGTACCTGTATGTGTACCTGTATGTGTACCGGTATGTGAACCTGTATGTGTACCGGTATCATATCTATTACAAAAACAGTCAAGTATACACCCCATCTAGTCCCCAATATCACCATGCCTTGACCTATACTGTATATTAGTGTTTACTCTCACCAACACTTGACGTATACTGTATATTAGTGTTTACTCTCACCAACACTTGACGTATACTGTATATTAGTGTTTACTGTCACCAACATTTGACGTATACTGTATATTAGTGTTTACTGTCACCAACATTTGACGTATACTGTATATTAGTGTTTATTTTCACCAACACTTGACGTATACTGTATATTAGTGTTTACTCTCAGCAACACTTGACGTACTCTGTATATTAGTGTTTACTTTCACCAACACTTGACCTATTCTGCATATTAGTGTTTACTGTCACCAACATTTGACGTATACTGTATATTAGTGTTTATTGTCACCAACACTTGACGTATACTGTATATTAGTGTTTACTCTCAGCAACACTTGACGTACTCTGTATATTAGTGTTTACTTTCACCAACACTTGACCTATTCTGCATATTAGTGTTTACTCTCACCAACACTTTAACATCATTCATTAACACAACAGAAACATACAATAGCGTCAATCAGATAAAAAACATTAATACATTCTGCTTTGTTTAGCGAGAAATACATAAAAATACAGTACCATAGTATCATATTGACAGTTTATACAGAGTAAAGACATTCTCACAACCATTTAGTGTTGCCAGTGGTTCATTTGTTGTAGTCGATACTTGTGATTTCCAGCAGGAACCACACTAACTTGGCTCCTTCCGTACTGGTTGTGGTTGTTGGTGGATAACCGGGAGAGTTGTTGGTTGTATTCCAGGTTGAAAAGGTTGGAGTTGAGGTGTGAGTTTTGGTTGTAGTTGTGGTTGTTGTTGGTGGAGCCGTAACTTTGTGAGATGTACCTGTTGTTGTGGAGGTTGTTGGACTGGTTGTTGTGGTTGTATTGGTTGGTACTCGTGCGATAGTTGGACTGGTACTGGTTGCGGTTCTCCTGGTACTAGTTGCGGTTCTGTTGGTAATGATTCAGCTGGTACTGGTTACGGTTGTATTGATACTGGTTGTGGTCTTGTTGATACTGGTTGCGTTTCTGTTGATACTGGTTGTCTCTCTGTGATTACTGTTTAATATTCAGAGAAGATTGATCTCGGTTCACTTGATTCTGGAACTGGTTGCGGGTAGACAGTTGGTTTTGGGACTGGTGGGGGAGGTTCTGTTGGTTCTGGAACTGGTCGCCGCGGCTTTGTTAGTTTTGGAACTGGTCGCGGGTAGACAGTTGGTTCTGGAACTGGTCGGGGCGGTTCTGTTGGCTCTGGAACTGGTCGGGGCGGCTTTGTTGGTTCTGGAACTGGTCGCGGCGGCTTTGTTGGTTCTGGAACTGGTCGCTAGTAGACAGTTGGTTCTGGAACTGGTCGGGGCAGCTCTGGTGGCTCTGGAACTGGTCGGGGCGGCTTTGTTGGTTCTGGAACTGGTCGCGAGTAGACAGTTGGTTCTGGAACGGGTCGCGGGTAGACAGTTGGTTCTGGAACTGGCCTGGTGGCTCTGTTGGTTCTGGAACTGGTCGGGGTGGTTCTGTTGTTTCTGGAACTGGTCGGGGCGGCTCTGTTGGTTCAGCAACTGGTTGCGGCGGTTCTGTTGGTTCTGAAACTGGTTGCGGCTGTTCTGTTGGTTCTGGAACTGGTCGCGGTGGGTCTGTTGATTCTGGAACTGGTTGCGCCTTTGCTGGTGCTATTGGCTTTGGCTCTGGAAGTTTTCATGGGTGGATTGCTTGGTAACAGTGGCCTGGAAGTCAGTGTCGGGAGCTACAGAGTAGTCGACGACGCAGAGAGAACCATCAGGGTCCATGGCGCTGTACTGGCCCACCACTACGTCTCCTCGACGCTCCTCCCGGGCAGACTTTTTGTCCCCTGTCGACCTGGCGTGTACCTCGTAGGCCCACATGTTCTCTGGGTCCTGCAGGGAACACAACATTATCTTTAACTGAACCTTAACGATATGTTATACAAGAAATGTTAACTTTTATGACCATGTTCACTACAACACTAGTACTACATGTTAACTACAACACTGGTATTCCATGTTCACAACAACACTAGTAATACATGTTCACTACAACACTAGTACTACATGTTCACTACAACACTAGTACTACATGTTCAATACAGCACTAGTACTACATGTTCACTACAACACTAGTACTTCATGTTCACTGCAACACCGGTCCTACGTGCTTACTACAACAATAGTACTACATGTTCACTACAACACTAGTACTAAATGTTCACTACAACACTGGTATTATATGTTCACCACAACACTCGTACTACATGTTCACTGCAACACTAGTACTTCATGTTCACTACAACACCGGTCCTACATGCTTACTACAACACTAGTACTACATGTTCACTACAACACTAGTACTACATGTTCACTACAACACTGGTATTATATGTTCACCACAACATTAGTACTACATGTTCACTACAACACTGGTATTACATGTTCACTACAACACTAGTACTACATGTTCACTACAACACTAGCACTACATGTTCACTACAACACTAGTACCACATGTTCACTACAACACTAGTACTGCATGCTCACTACAACACTAGTACTACATGTTCAGTAGAACACTAGTACTACATGCTCAATACAACACTAGTACTGCATGTTAACTACAACACTGGCGCTACGTATTCACTGCAACACTAGTGCTACATGTTCACTTTCACAACGCTGGTGCTACGTATTCACTGCAACACTAGTGCTGCATGCTCACTACAACACTAATTGCTACGTGTTTTACTACAGCACTGGTATTACATGTTCACTACAACACTAGTTTACCACATGTTCACTACAACACTGGTATTACGCATGAACAACACCCAACACTAATTATTACATGTTCAATACAACACTTGTACTACATGCTCACTAAAACACTAGTACTACATGTTCATTACAACATTGGTATTACATGTTCACTACAACACGAGTACTACATCTTCACTACAACACAGGTATTACATGTTTATTACATCACTAGTACTACATGTTCACTACAACACTAGTACTACATGTTCACTACAACACTAGTACTACATGTTCACTACAACACTAGTACTACATGTTCACTACAACACTAGTTCTATATGTTCACTAAAACAATAATACTACATGTTCACTACAACATTAGTACTACATGTTGACTACAATACTGGTATTACATGCACACTACAGAACTAGTACTACATGTTCACTACAACACTAGGACTACATGTTCAATACAACTCTAGTATTTACATGTTCAATACAACACTAGTACTACATGCTCACTAAAACACTAGTACTATATGTTCACTACACGAGTATTACATGTTCATTACACTAGTACTACATGTTCACTACAACACTAGTACTACATGTTCACTACACCACTAGTACTACATGTTCACAACTACACTTGTATTACAGGCTCATTACGCTAGTACTACATGTTCAATAGAACACTAGCATGATATGTTCACTACAATACTAGTACTACATGTTCATTACACTAGTACTACATTTTCACTACAACACTAGCAATACATATTCACTACAACACTAGTATTACATGCTCATTACACTAGTACTACATGTTCACTACAACACTAGTACTACATGTTCACTACAACACTAGTATTACATGTTCAATACAACACTTGTACTACATGCTCACTAAAACACTAGTACTACATGTTCATTACAACATTGGTATTACATGTTCACTACAACACGAGTACTACATCTTCACTACAACACAGGTATTACATGTTCATTACATCACTAGTACTACATGTTCACTACAACACTAGTACTACATGTTCACTACAACACTAGTACTATATGTTCACTACAACACTAGTACTACATGTTCACTACAACACTAGTTCTATATGTTCTAAAGAGCAATAATACTACATGTTCACTGCAACATTGGTACTTCAACAATGGTGACTACAACACTTTGGTATTACATGTACACTACAGGGCTAGTGCTACATGTTCACTACAACACTGGGACTACATGTTCAATACAACACTAGTATTTACATGTGGTACACGCTAGTACTACATGTTCACTACAACACTAGTACTACATCTTCCTACCACTACAACACAGGTATTACATGTTTCATTGCATCCCACTGGTATTATATGTTCACCACAACACTAGTACTACATGTTCACTACAACACTAGTACTTCATGTTCACTGCAACACCGGTCCTACATGCTTACTACAACACTAGTATTACATGTTCACTACAACACTTGTACTACATGTTCACTACAACACTGGTATTATATGTTCACCACAACATTAGTACTACATGTTCACTACAACACTGGTATTACATGTTCACTACAACACTAATACTACATGTTCACTACAACACTAGCACTACATGTTCACTACAACACTAGTACCACATGTTCACTAGAACACTAGTACTGCATGCTCACTACAACACTAGTACTACATGTTCAGTAGAACACTAGTACTACATGCTCAATACAACACTAGTACTACCTGTTAACTACAACACTGGCACTACGTATTCACTACAACACTAGTCCTACATGTTCACTACAACACTGGTACTACGTATTCACTACAACACTAGTACTACATGCTCACTACAACACTAGTACTACGTGTTCACTACAGCACTGGTATTACATGTTCACTACAACACTAGTTCTACATGTTCACTACAACACTGGTATTACATGTTCACTACAACACTAGTATTACATGTTCAATACAACACTTGTACTACATGCTCACTAAAACACTAGTACTACATGTTCATTACAACATTGGTATTACATGTTCACTACAACACGAGTACTACATCTTCACTACAACACTGGTATTACATGTTTATTACAACACTAGTACTACATGTTCACTACAACACTAGTACTACATGTTCACTACAACACTAGTACTACATGTTCACTACAACACTAGTACTACATGTTCACTACAACACTAGTTCTATATGTTCACTAAAACAATAATACTACATGTTCACTACAACATTAGTACTACATGTTGACTACAATACTGGTATTACATGCACACTACAGAAATAGTACTACATGTTCACTACAACACTAGGACTACATGTTCAAAACAACTCTAGTATTTACATGTTCAATACAACACTAGTACTACATGCTCACTAAAACACTAGTACTACATGTTCACTACACGAGTATTACATGTTCATTACACTAGTACTACATGTTCACTACAACACTAGTACTACATGTTCACTACACCACTAGTACTACATGTTCACAACTACACTTGTATTACAGGCTCATTACGCTAGTACTACATGTTCAATAGAACACTAGCATGACATGTTCACTACAATACTAGTACTACATGTTCATTACACTAGTACTACATGTTCACTACAACACTAGCAATACATGTTCACTACAACACTAGTATTACATGCTCATTACACTAGTACTACATGTTCACTACAACACTAGTACTACATGTTCACTACAACACTAGTATTACATGTTCAATACAACACTTGTACTACATGCTCACTAAAACACTAGTACTACATGTTCATTACAACATTGGTATTACATGTTCACTACAACACTAGTACTACATCTTCACTACAACACAGGTATTACATGTTCATTACATCACTAGTACTACATGTTCACTACAACCCTAGTATTACATGTTCACTACAACACTAGTACTATATGTTCACTACAACACTAGTACTACATGTTCACTACAACACTAGTTCTATATGTTCACTAAAACAATAATACTACATGTTCACTACAACATTAGTACTATATGTTGACTACAACACTGGTATTACATGTACACTACAGAACTAGTGCTACATGTTCACTACAACACTAGGACTACATGTTCAATACAACACTAGTATTTACATGTTCATTACACTAGTACTACATGTTCACTACAACACTAGTACTACATCTTCACTACAACACAGGTATTACATGTTCATTACATCACTAGTACTACATGTTCACTACAACACTAGTACTACATGTTCACTACAACACTAGTACTATATGTTCACTACAACACTAGTACTACATGTTCACTACAACACTAGTTCTATATGTTCACTAAAACAATAATACTACATGTTCACTACAACATTAGTACTATATGTTGACTACAACACTGGTATTACATGTACACTACAGAACTAGTACTACATGCTCACTATAACACTAGTACTACGTGTTCACTACACGAGTATTAAATGTTCATTACACTAGTACTACATGTTCACTACAACACTAGTACTACATGTTCACTTCACCACTAGTCCTACATGTTCACAACTACACTTGTATTACATGCTCATTACGCTAGTACTACATGTTCAATAGAACACTAGCACGATATGTTCACTACAATACTAGTACTACATGTTCATTACACTAGTACTACATGTTCACTACAACACTAGCAATACATGTTCACTACAACACTAGTATTACATGCTCATTACACTAGTACTACATGTTCACTACAACACTAGTACTACATGTTCACTACAACACTAGTACTACATGTTCATTACACTAGTACTATATGTTCACTACACTAGTTTTACATGTGCATTACATTAGTACTATATGTTCACTACAACACTAGGACTGTATATTCATTACACTAGTATTATATGTTCACTACACCAGTATTACATGTTCATTACACAAGTACTATATCTTCACGATAACACTGGTCTACATGTTCATTACACAAGTACTATATCTTCACTATAAAACTAGCACTATATGTTCATTAGACTAGTACTATATGTTCACTACACTAGTATTACATGTTCATTACACAGGTACTATATGTTCACTATAACACTAGTACTACATGTTCATTACACAAGTACTCTATGTTCACTACAACACTAGTACTACATGTTCATTGCACAAGTACTATTTGTTCACTACACTAGTATTACATGTTCATTACACAAGTACTATATGTTCACTATAACACTAATACTACATGTTCATTGCACAAGTACTATATGTTCACTACAACACTAGCACTATATGCTCATTATACAAGTAGTATATGTTCAATACACTAGTATTACATGTTCATTACACAAGTACTATATGTTCACTACACTAGTATTACATGTTCATTACACAAGTACTATATGTTCACTACACTAGTATTACATGTTCATTACACAAGTACTATATGTTCACTACACTTGTATTACATGTTCATTACACTAGTACTAAATGTTCACATAACCTCTTACTATATAAATATATAATGTATATTATACGATAAAGTTATTGAAATTGTACTTCATAAAATTTTACGTTTGGTTAAAACAAGATGGAAAGTTATACAAGCAAATAACTCTTAAGCGTTGTAAAAATCCAGAAAAAATTGGGTAGCGGGGCATTTGCGTTCAGCCTCCTGGCCGAATTCAATGGGGAACTCGTGTGCATAAAAAAAGGCTTGAAAACGGAATATCTGAAGTATTTCAACATAGAAAGGGAGATAACCCAAAAAGTAAACGGTGCCGGCGGTGCTCCCCTCATCATAACGTGGGCCACGGATGAGCCCATACTTGTTATGTCGTTTTGCAAGGGAAGGACGTTCATTGATATACTCAATCACCCTAAGTTGCTTACCGCGGCCAACATTATTCAAATCTACATCGCCGTGGCGCGAAGCCTTGACGAAATTCACGGTCAGGGCGTTGTCCATAACGATTTTAAGGAAGATAATGTGTTAATAGAAGAGAACACAGCCGATGGTAGCTTCACGGCCCACATCATCGATTTTGGGCTTTCTACAGCCGTGGGAGAGTTGACAAATATCTCTGGATCACCAAGTGATTTTCCCTTTTATGCCCCAGAGATCCTTGCTGGTCACCCATGTCACCCCAAGGCTGATGTTTTCTCTTTGGGGTTCACCCTTAATTTTGTTACTGAGACATTATTGAGTGACCGACACCTAAAGGCGTGGCCGCCCGGCACCAGACAATTATTCTTAGATATGCTACAGCAGAACCCAGTAGATCGGCCTGATCTCTGTGAAGTTATTAGACGTTTAGAGTCTTCCCTCCAGCAGCTTTCTTTCCCAACTGTCACTGAAAGGAAGACTGTCATGCAGAGTCCTCCTTACATCCCCTCGCAAGGGAAAAGCTGTGTCGCCCCTAAGGTGACATCTGCTGTCATGCAGAGTCCTCCTTACATCCCCTCCCAAGGGAAGAGCTGTGTCGCCCCTAAGGTGACATCTGCTGTCATGCAGAGTCCTCCTTACATCCCCTCGCAAGGGAAGAGCTGTGTCGCCCCTAAGGTGACATTTTCTGTCATGCAGAGTCCTCCTTACATCTCCTCGCAAGGGAAAAGCTGTGTCGCCCCTAAGGTGACATCTGCTGTCATGCAGAGTCCTCCTTACATCCCCTCCCAAGGGAAGAGCTGTGTCGCCCCTAAGGTGACATCTGCTGTCATGCAGAGTCCTCCTTACATCCCCTCTCAAGGGAAAAGCTGTATCGCCCCTAAGGTGACATCTGCTTTCATGCAGAGTCCTCCTTACATCCCCTCCCAAGGGAAGAGCTGTGTCGCCCCTAAGGTGACATCTGCTGTCATGCAGAGTCCTCCTTACATCCCCTCGCAAGGGAGGAGCTGTGTCGCCCCAAAGGTGAAATCGGCTGTCACGCAGAGTCCTCCTTGCGAGGGATCGGAGGGGACGGCACAATCGACCAGCATTTTGTCTAATGTAATAAAATTCATCGTAGTGTCAGGACTACGGTTAGGGACGGCTTATCTCAAGGGGTCTGATCTCATCTTCTCCCCCGATGAATATTATTGAAAAAAATAGATTTTGTATGTTTTTTTTTTAAATAATGTGATAAAATGTCGTTTTTTGTTTGTTTGTGTTAATCCTTATATAAAGCCTAATAAAGTAGATAGATATATAAATAGATGGACAAATGAATTAGGTTATATAGGTAGATCAGCATATATAGTAACTATAGGTATTGGTACAAGTAATACATAAGGGTAGTGATACAGGTACAGTTAAGAGACAGATACAGGTACAGTTAAGAGACAGATACAGGTACAGTTAAGAGACAGATACAGGTACAGTTAAGAGACAGATACAGGTACAGTTGAGAGACAGATACAGGTACAGTTAAGAGACAGATACAGGTACAGTTAAGAGACAGATACAGGTACAGTTAAGAGACAGATACAGGTACAGTTAAGAGACAGATACAGGTACAGTTAAGAGACAGATACAGGTACAGTTAAGAGACAAATACAGGTACAGTTAAGAGACAGATACAGGTACAGTTAAGAGACAGATACAGGTACAGTTAAGAGACAGATACAGGTACAGTTAAGAGACAGATACAGGTACAGTTAAGAGACAGATACAGGTACAGTTAAGAGACAGATACAGGTACAATTAAGAGACAGATGCAGGTACAGTTAAGAGACAGATTCAGGTACAGTTAAGAGACAGATACAGGTACAGTTAAGAGACAGATACAGGTACAGTTAAGAGACAGATACAGGTACAGTTAAGAGACAGATACAGGTACAGTTAAGAGACAGATACAGGTACAGTTAAGAGACTGATGCAGGTAGAGTTAATAGACAGATACAGGTACCGTTGAGAGACAGATACAGGTAGAGTTAAGAGACAGATACAGGTTCAGTTTAGAGACAGATACAGGTAGAATTGAGAGACAGATACAGGTAGAGTTAAGAGACAGATACAGGTACAGTTAA
>NW_024725019.1:0-3030 GCF_018991925.1 Homarus americanus
CTTGAGAGGTGAGCTGGATGAATGAGCTGGTGGTTGAATGGATAGGAAGGAGATGGATGATTGGAGAGGTTGGTGGATAGCTTTATTTAGCGAGCGATTTGGTGGATAAATATGTCTTCAGTGGGTAACTTACTGGGTTAAGTCGTTAAGTATCCAAAACCTCAAGCACCTGGCGAACTGATAGATAAATATACTAAATTAAACTCATTCAAAATCTAATTATAAACAAACTGTTGAATTTTGTTAATTTTATACATATGGTTGATAAACTGCTGTTGTCCTCGATATGAATACACTTAGCTTGAACTAGTCAATCATAGTGAATAATTCATATGTATATCTATGTAAGGCGATACATGCATTAGATTCGGACAACTTTATCCGGGTGATTGATCGACTTGTTGATCACCAACCGTACACCACCAGTCTCACTACTGTCAACATCAGCACACTCATCTAGCACTACCACCATTACCTCCTTACCACCACATTACCTCCTTACCACCACACACCATCCCCACCACCAACACCCATCCCCACCACCACCATCACCCTCCTCCACCACCATCACCCCCTCATACCACCACCATTACCTCCCCACCACCACCATTACCTCCTCCCTGCCACCACGCCCATCGCCCTCCACTCCCCTCCCTCCACCACCACCTTGCCCTCTACCACCACCATCACCCTCGCCCACCACCCAGCACCCTCCCACCACACCATTGCCATCTCCTACCACCACCATTGCCCATCCCTACCACCAGCACTTATCCCTCCACCATTCCCACCTACCACCATTGCCCTCCTTACCACCACCACCCTTACCACCACCATTGCCATCGCCCACCACCACCATTACCCCTCATACCTCCTTACCACCATTCCATCGCCCTGCCACCACCTTACCACCACCATTACCATCATCCACCACCAACACCTCCCCGCCCACCACCACCAACCGCCATCGCCCACCACCACCCCTCCCCTTACCACCACCATTACCCTCCGCCTACCACCAAGCACCACTCCCTTACCACCACCAGCACCTCCTTACCACCATGCCCTCCTTACCTGCCATTACCCTCATACCACCACCAACCCTCATACCACCACATTACCCTCCTTACCACCACCACTTCCTCCTTACCATTGCCTCATACCCACCACCAGCACCTCATACCACCACCAACGCCTCCCGCGCACCACCATTGCCACTCCTACCACCACCATTGCCATCGCCCACCACCAGCACCCATCATCCACCTTACCTCGCCCGCCACCAACGCACTCATACCACCATCGCCCACCACCGCCACGCTCTGCCACCACCGTTGCCATCGCCCATCCCCTTGCCTCCGCCCACCAGCACCCATCATACCGCCACCATTACCTCCCCGCCCGCCACCACCACCCACTCATGCCACCGCCACCCTCTCCCCACCACCACCATGCCCATCGCCACCACCAGCACCCTCCGCCCTGCAACGCCTCCGCCCACCACCATTACCTCGCCCATCACCACCATTACCCTCGCCTGCACCAACGCCCTCGCCACCACCACCATTGCCCACTCCATACCACCACCAACGCCCTCCGCCACCACCACCAACACCCCTCCATACCACCACCAGCACCTCGCCTGCCACCATTTGCACTCATGCCACCACCAGCCCTCGCCCACCACCATTGCCATCGCCACCACCACCATTACCCTACCTTCTTGCCACCGTTGCCATCATGCCGCCACCAGCACCCATCGCCCACCACCACCAGCACCCATCGCCACCACCACCATTGCCATCCCTGCCCATGCCATCGCCCACCGCCACCATTACCCTCCGCCCACCACCACCTTGCCCTCATACCACCACCATTACCTCCGCCCCTCAACCATTTACCCCCCCTGCACCGTTGCCACTCCGCCACCACCTTGCCCATCGCCCACCCACCATTGCCACTCCCTACCACCACCATTGCCTCGCCCACCACCATTACCCTCATACCACCACCATTGCCCATCGCCTGCACCACCATTGCCCTCGCCCACCACCAACACCCTCGCCCACCACCACCATTGCCTCCTCATCTGCACCATTACCATCGCCTGCCACAACACCCTCCCTACCACCACCATTGCCCTCATACCATACCATTGCCATCGCCCTGCCACCAGCGCCCATCGCCCGCCACCGTTGCCCTCCCCTGCCACCATTGCCCTCGCCCACCACCACCATTGCCCATCATACCACCAACGCCTCCGCCCATCACCACCATTACCTCCTACCACCACCATTGCCTCCTTACCACCACCAGCACCCTCCTACCACCACCATTACCTCCTACCACCACCATTACCCTCCTACCACCACCCAACGCACCCTCCTTACCACCACCAACGCCTCACGCTTACCCACCACCCATTGCCCTCCGCCCATCACCGCCATTACCTCGCCCACCACAACACCCACTCATACCACCACCATTGCCCTCTCATACCACCATCAGCACCACCACCAACCGCCACCACCATTACCCTCATACCCACCATTCTTATCATACCGCCACCAACGCCCATCATACCACCACCATTGCCATCGCCCACCTGCCATCACCCACTACCACCATTGCCATCGCCTGCCACCACCATCACCTCCATACCACCACCATTCACCTCGCCCACCACCAATTCCCTCCCTACCACCACCATTGCCCTCATACCGCCACCATTACCTCATACCACCACCAATCACCTCCGCCCCTGCACCACCATCACCCTCCTTACCACCACTGCATCGCCCACCAACGCCCATCCCTGCACCACCAGCACCTCTCCTGCACCACCATTACCATCATACCACCATTGCCACTCCCTACCACCACCATTACCCTCCCTACCACCATCCCCTCCCCTACCACCATTGCCCATCCCCTACCACCACCATTGCCCTCCCCCACCACCACCATCACCCTCCCCTACCACCACCTTGCCCTCCTACCACCACCATTACCCCCTCCTACCACCATCCC
>NW_024725020.1:0-7436 GCF_018991925.1 Homarus americanus
TTGAACAGGCTTTGTGTGAAATATAGCAGAGTCTAGGACTGCTTTTATTGTCCTGGTGGCCCAGAGGTAGCATCCCCCGGCCACAATTATAAGATCGTGGGTTCAAATCCTGGTGGGGTGAGGTGTTGATTATATGTAGAAGTCTGCGTGCTTTATTGGGCTAATGAAAATTATATGGATCCTCGGGTTTCGAAGCCGCATTTGGCAAAACGTTGCTCTGATCACCTAAGCGGCACGGGTGGTCCCCATTAGAGGTTCACGGCGCCATAAGCTCGTTGAACAGGCTTTGTGTGAAATATAGCAGAGTCTAGGACTGCTTTTATTGTCCTTGTGGCCCAGAGGTAGCGTCCCCCGGTCACAATTATAAGATTGTTGGTTCAAATCCTGGTGGGGTGAGGTGTTGATTATATGTAGAAGTCTGCGTGCTTTATTGAGCTAATGAAATATATATGGATCCTCGTGATTCGAAGCCGCATTTGGTAAAACGTTGCTCTGATCACCTAAGCGGCACGGGTGGTCCCCATTAGAGGTTCTCGGTGCCATAAGCCCGTTGAACAGACTTTGTGTGAAATATAGCAGAGTCTAGGACTGCTTTTATTGTCCTGGTGGCCCAGAGGTAGCGTTCCCCGGTCACAATTATATGATCGTGGGTTCAAATCCTAGTGGGGTGTGGTGTTGATTATATGTAGAAGTCCGCGTGATTTAATGGTCAAATGAAATATATATGGATCCTCGGGTTTCGAAGCCACATTTGGTAAAACGTTGCTCTCATCACCTAAGCGGCACGGGGGGTCCCCATTAGAGGTTCACGGCGCCATAAGCTCGTTGAACAGGCTTTGTGTGAAATATGGCAAAGTCTAGGAATACTTTTAGTGTCCTGGTGGGCCAGGTGGCATTCCCCAGTCACAATTAGAAGATGGATTGGTTTGAATCCTGGTGGGGTGAGGGTGATTTATATGAAAGTCGTGCTTTATTGGGCTAATGAAATATATACTGGATCCTCGTGTTTGAAACGCATTGTTGCATGATTACTCGATCACCTAAGCGGCATGGTGGTCCCCATTAGGAGTTCACTGCGCCATAAGCTCGTTGAACAGGCTTTGTGTGAAAATAGCAGAGTCTAGGACTGCTTTATTGTCCTGGTGGCCCAAGTAGCATTCGGTCACAATTATAGTCATTGGGTTCAAATCCTGGTGGGGTGAGGTGTTGACTATATGTAGAAGTCCGCGTGCTTTATTGGGCTAATGAAATATATATGGATCCGCGTGTTTCGAAGCCGCATTTGGTAAAATGTTCTTCTGATCACCTAAGCGGCACGGGTGGTCCCTATTAGAGGTTCACGGCGCCATAAACTCGTTGAACAGGCTTTGTGTGAAATATAGCAGAGTCTAGGACTGCTTTTATTGTCCTGGTGGCCCAGAGGTAGCGTCCCCCGGTCACAATTATAAGATTGTGGGTTCAAATCCTGGTTGGGTGAGGTGTTGATTATATGTAGAAGTCCGCGTGCTTTAATGGTCTAATTAAATATATATGGATCCTCGGGTTTCGAAGCCACATTTGGTAAAACGTTGCTCTGATCACCTAAGCGGCACTGGTGGTCCCCATTAGAGGTTCACGGCGCCATAAGCCCGTTAAACAGGCTTTGTGTGAAATATAGCAGAGTCTAGGACTGCTTTTATTGTCCTGGTGGCCCAGAGGTAGCATTCCCCGGTCACAATTATAAGATCGTGGGTTCAAATCCTGGTGGGGTGAGGTGTTGACTATATGTAGAAGTCCGCGTGCTTTATTGGGCTAATGAAATATATATGGATCCGCGTGTTTCGAAGCCGCATTTGGTAAAACGTTGCTCTGATCACCTAAGCGGCACGGGTGGTCCCCATTAGAGGTTCACGGCGCCAAAAGCTCGTTGAACAGTCTTTGTGTGAAATATAGCAGAGTCTAGGATTGCTTTTAGTGTCCTGGTGACCCAGAGGTAGCATTCCCCGGTCACAATTAGAAGATCGTGGGTTCAACTCCTAGTGGGGTGAGGTGTTGATTATATGTAGAAGTCCGCGTGCTTTATTGGTCAAATGAAATATATATGGATCCTCGGGTTTCGAAGCCACATTTGGTAAAACGTTGCTCTGATCACCTAAGCGGCACGGGGGGTCCCCATTAGAGGTTGACGGTACCATAAGCTCGTTGAACAGGCTTTGTGTGAAATATAGCAGAGTCTAGGAATGCTTTTAGTGTCCTGGTGGGCCAGAGGTAGCGTTCCCCGGTCACAATTAGAAGATCGTGGGTTCGAATCCTGTTGGGGTGAGGTCTTGATTATATGAAGAAGTCCGTGTGCTTTATTGGGCTAATGAAATATATATGGATCCTCGTGTTTCGAAGCCGCATTTGGTAAAACGTTGCTCAGATCACCTAAGCGGCATGGGTGGTCCCCATTAGAGGTTCACAGCGCCATAAGCTCGTTGAACAGGCTTTGTGTGAAATATAGTAGAGTCTAGGACTGCTTTTATTGTCCTGGTGGCCTAGAGGTAGCATACCCCGGTCACAATTATAAGATCGTGGGTTTGAATCCTGGTAGGGTGAGGTGTTGATTGTATGTAGAAGTCCGAGTGATTTATTGGGCTAATGAAATATATATTAGGGTGTGTCATAGGAGGGAACATCAGCTAAAACTAATGGCCCATCACTTTTTTGGTAGATTTTAGTGTATATAAACAGAAAATAATTTCAGTTTCAATATTTTGCAACCTTTTGCTAGGTAAATTTTAGCGTGAAATTTATCGAAAATCTAATGTACAGCTGCAATAGTGCATTACAATTAAATAATGAACATTGCTTTCTGACTTCATTCTTTAACAACCCAACTAACAATATTTGTTTCTGTTTCAGATTCTTATGCATTTATAAGTTGATAATATTTGCGATGGCTGCTTGTGTCAGGACGAGGCACCAAAAATCCAGCCATCTCAGTCACTATCTTGGGTCTGGGAGAGAGCTCCTGAAGTCGGAGTTGCCTACATTGAGAGATGCTTTGAGATACGGTGTTTTAATCAGGCAAATCAGTGAAAAGAACCAAGAACTTGCACACAAAACAACAAGACATTGCCAGTGATATGACAAAGCATCTTGGCACAGTACACTCTGGCTAACGCTCAGTTCAAGTCTCCAGTCATAACAAGTCAGAAGAAGATTAGTGAGAGACTGCTAGCCAGTTGGGAAAAGGCAAGAGATATCTCTCTTGGGAGAAGAAAACTTGCAGTTAAGGACAGCTTTGCCAAGCAACTGGACCAGTTATTTGACATAATTACTTGCAAGTGCCCAATTGTTCTCTGTCCTGAGTTTAGATGCGATCGTGACTGTAAATCCGAGGCCCACATCTCCTGTATTTGCAAGCGTGAACTGAAGATTCCTGTGATCGAACTGGCATTTGTCAAAGCACAGAGAGAGAAGACTGGCAGTATAGGGGCTCTCATGGTTTCTAGCCAAGATATTCCGGAGTCCAAGAGACAGGAGGCTGCCGCAGAGAGACAGAAGAGGAGAAGAGTTGCCGAGGAAAAGAGACTTGAGAAGGCCCAGGGTGAGGTAAAAAAGGCCGATGATTGGAGTCAAGCTGATTCAGAGTTTAATGACTTCCCCATGGCTGATCCGAGTGCTGACCAGGAGAATGCTGACTTTGTCCCTAACCCAGAAAATAGTGATCCCAAACCTTCCAAACATAGTATTCGAAATAGGAAAGATATCCCGAGCATAGCTCTGGCCAGCATGCGACACCACACTGGTCTCAGAGAAACTGCAGAGATAGCAACAGCTGCCTGGATTGACGGTGGTTTGATAACACCTGATGATGTTCACCTGGTGATAGATCATAACAAAGTAAGGAGAGCTCAGGAGGAACTTGTCAGTAATCTAGAAGAGGAGTTTGATAAGGGGATAAGAGAAAATGGACTCAATTGTTTGTTCTTTGATGGGAGAAGGGATGACACTAAAGTGTTCATGAAAGTTGGAGATTCTGACAAGTTGTTCCCTGCCATGGTGAAGGAGGAACACTACTCCTGCTGCAGTGAACCAGGAGGGAAGTATTTGTGGCATTTCACTCCAGAAAAAGATGACATCAGGAAACCAGCTGAGAGAGTGGCAGATAACATTGTGAACTGGCTCAAAGAGAGGAACGTAGACCAGACCCTGCAGGCCATTGGAGGGGACAGCACCAACACGAACACAGGGTGGCAAGGGGAGTCATACAGTGGATAGAGCGGAAGATTGGGAGGAAGCTGGGCTGGATTGTTTGTGACCTCCACACCAACGAGTTGCCACTCAGACATCTGATCCAGGAGCTGGATGGCAAGACTCTTTCAAACAACAGATGGGCTGGTCCTCTTGGCAGATATAGGACTCTGCCACTGAGTTAGAAATAAATCCGAGCTTTGAAAAATCTACAGTTATTGCATTCTTTTCGTTGAGCTTGCACATACTGTCATTGACGACCTGAGTACTGACCAGTACTATGGTTACATGATTTGCAGTGCCATCAAAACTGGGGTCATGCCTGATAGACTTGCTTACGTGCAGATAGGTCCAGTCTCACATTCTAGGTAGCTCACAACGGCTCTCAGGTTCTGCAGAATTTGGGTCGCTCATCATAAACTGAAAGGAAACCAGCTTCACAACCTGAGACTTATTGTCCAATTCATCGTGAGTGTCTACTTGCCAAATTGGTTCAACACCAAGGTCAAGTCATCGTTCTCCGAAGGTCCGAGGCATGTTTTCTTCCAGCTTGAGCTCCTGAGGAGTCAGCCGAGGAAGGTTGTTCAGATTGTGGAGCAGACTGTGAGGAGATATTCCTGGTATGCTCATCCCGAGGCAGTTCTGCAGACAATGCTCTACAGTAAGGATGAGGAGGAGAGAAGAGTGGCAGTCAAAAAGATCTTGGATATGAGACTTATGAGAGGATCTGGGCATGACGAATCAGTTGGTGACGATTCCTTCAGGGTCAGGAAGACTCCTGAAGTCAATCTAGGTGCCAAGACCCTCACTGATCTCATAGATCTGGATAACATCAGGCTGGCAGTAGGCACACACCTGCAGCCTACACCAATGTTCAAGTCAGGGCTTTCTGGACAACCCCATGCATGTCCTGCCTGGCCCTGGCTTGCACCCAGAGTATAGGGGTTGTGTACATGGCAAGTGTGAGCCAGCAGTCCGCGATGTGCAACCAGGAGAGGGGAAGGCTACATCCGAGCTCAGGTGGTCCAGCAGGAGGTGATGAGTAGAGGCAAACCAAGAAAAGACATGTTCTCTATGGTGTGCAGCAACACCGGGTCGTAGTAGTAAAATCGGTTTTTGTATTTGATGATTTTGTTTTCTAAAGGAATATTAAATTTAATAAATGTGTCAAGATCATTCGTTTCATTATTCTGGATCATTTTCATCCTAATAAATTAACCTGATACATTTACTTTACTTTAAATAAGCTATTTAGTGGTGTTGGTAAAAGGGTGGAAATACTGAATTTTCATAAGATTTCAAGTTAAAATTTACCTAGCAAAAAATGAAAACTTTTCAAATCTGAAGATATCACATGATTCTGCCCATAGAACTACATCATTAATACCATGGGCTGATTTTTCAAACTCAAAAAAAAAATTCGCCTCCGTATGACACACCCTAATATATATGGATCCTCGTGTTTCCAAGCCGGATTTGGTAAAATGTTACTCTGATCACCTAAGCGGCACGGGTGGTCCCCATTAGAGGTTCATGGCGCCATAAGGTCGTTGAACAGTCTTTGTGTGAAAAATAGTAGAGTCTAGGACTGCTTTTATTGTCCTGGTGGCCCAGAGATAGCATACCCCGGTCACAATTATAAGATCGTGGGTTTGAATCCTGGTGGGGTGAGGTGTTGATTATATGTAGTAGTTCGCGTGCTTTATTGGGCTAATGAACTATATATGGATCCTCGTGTTTGAAGCGGTTGAGTAAGCGTTGCTCTGATCACCTAAAAGCGGCTTGCAGATCCCCCATTAGAGGTTCAGTATAAACTCGTTGAACAGGCTTTGTATGAAACTCTTAGTCTAGGACTGTTTGGTATCTGGTGGCCCAAGTGCTTCACAGTTAAAATTATAAGATCGTGGGTTCAAATCACAAGGTAGGGGTGAGTGTTGATTATATATGTGAAATCTGCTTTGCTATTAAATGGTATTTATGGATCCTCCTTGTTTGAACCGCATTTGGTAAAAACGTTGCTCCTGATCACTGGCGGCGCAATTGGTCCCCTGGGAGGTTCACGATTGCGCCAGCCCGTTGAACAGGCTTTGTGTGAAATATAGCAGAAGTCTGGGAATGCTTTTTGTGTCTAATTGTTAGGGTAAGCGTCGGTCGATATAAGATCGTGGGTTCAAATCCTGGTGGGGTGAGGTGTTGATTATATGTAGAAGTCCGCGTGTTTTATTGGGCTAATGAAATATATATGGATCCTCGTGTTTCGAAGCCGCATTTGGTAAAAAGTTGCTCTGATCACCTAAGCGGCACGGGTGGTCCCCATTAGATGTTCACGGCGCCATAAGCTCGTTGAACAGGCTTTGTGGGAAATATAGCAGAGTCTAGGACTGCTTTTATTGTCCTGGTGGACCAGAGGTAGCATTCCCCGGTCACAATTATAAGATCGTGGGTTCAAATCCTGGTGGGGTGAGGTGTTGATTATATGTAGAATTCCGCGTGCTTTATTGGGCTAATAAAAAATATATGGATCCTCGGGTTTCGAAGCCGCATTTGGTAAAACGTTCCTCTGATCACCTAAGCGGCACGGGTGGTCCCCATTAGAGGTTTACGGCGCCATAAGCTCGTTGAACAGGCTTTGTGTGAAATATAGCAGAGTCAAGGACTGCTTTTATTGTCCTGGTGGCCCAGAGGTAGCGTTCCCCGGTCACAATTATAAGATCGTAGGTTCAAATCCTTGTGGGATGAGGTGTTGATTAAATGTAGAAGTCTGCGTGCTTTATTGGGCTAATGAAATATATATGAATCCTTCTTGTTTCGAAGCCGCATTTGGTAAAATGTTGGTCTGATCACCTAAGCGGCACGGGTGGTCCCCATTAGAGGTTCACGGCGCCAAAAGCTCGTTGAACAGGCTTTGGGTGAAATATAGCAGAGTCTAGGACTGCTTTTAGTGTCCTGGTGGCCCAGAGGTAGCGTTCCCCGGTCACAATTGGAAGATCGTGGGTTCGAATCCTGGTGGGGTGAGGTGTTGATTATATGAAGAAGTCCGCCTGCTTTATTGGGCTAATGAAATATATATGGATCCTCGTGTTTCAAAGCCTCATTTGGTAAAACGATGCTCTGATCACCTAAGCGGCATGGGTGGTCCCCATTAGAGGTTCACGGCGCCATAAGCTCGTTGAACAGGCTTTGTGGGAAATATAGCAGAGTCTAGGACTGCTTTTATT
>NW_024725021.1:0-10000 GCF_018991925.1 Homarus americanus
AGTCAATCGGGGGTCGATTTAATAGCATACTACATAAAACATTACAAGAGGAATAAAGATGAGAGTGACCAACCAGCTCCACTAAGAACCTGGCATACAGTGTACCTTTAGACTAACACAACTAACACTTAACTAACACCAAAAAAAAATGTGACTACCCTCCCAGTTACACAAGGACCTGGGCGGGCTCACTAACTCCAACAATAACAAAAATAATAATAATAAGCAGCATTATATAAATAAACCAATATTAATACAAAGGTCTGACGACCCAAGGGAGCAGAACAAAGACAAAACACCAATAAGAAAGATGAAGCGATCTGGTTGAGCCCAGATTCTTTCTACTCCTACTGTATTTCAGTTTCACCACCTTTTTCTTCAATTCCTAATAATCTTCTTTCACCTCTTAACTAATGACTTCGTATCGTATCGTACTATCTAGCCTAAACTGTTTAGCCTGACGTAGAGTTTTTTAATAAATCTGGTGATATGGAACCACACACAACCCCCCTTAACCTGGGATAATGCAATCAAATGGATAATTGCTAACTATTCTCAGAGATAATGCAATCAAATGGTTAGTTGCTAACCGGGGGCTGCGCCCCCGGACCCCCTGTGTTAGATACTGTATTTGGTCATGATGAATTGTTTATTAGACTATAAGAAATCCTCTTCCTTCTTGTATTGGCAAGGGGAGTTTGCTTTAACTTAGGTATGCTAGCCTAAGTAAAAATAGATGCCCCTTCCTTATTGGTGTTGTCGATGGCACAGCACAGCACAGCACCGTGCCTATGACGAAATCAACTTCATTAAACTCAACTCATACTTCAAATGCACCAAGAGAACTTGCACACCCGAATGGGAGACCGTCAAAGTCAATCGGGGGTCGATTTAATAGCATACTACAGAAACTTGCACACCCGAATGGGAGACCGTCAAAGTCAATCGGGGGTCGATTTGATAGCATACTACAGAAACTTGCACACCCGAATGGGAGACCGTCAAAGTCAATCGGGGGTCGATTTAATAGCATACTACAGAAACTTGCACACCCGAATGGGAGACCGTCAAAGTCAATCGGGGGTCGATTTAATAGCATACTACAGAAACTTGCACACCCGAATGGGAGACCGTCAAAGTCAATCGGGGGTCGATTTAATAACATACTACAGAAACTTGCACACCCGAATGGGAGACCGTCAAAGTCAATCGGGGGTCGATTTAATAGCATACTACATAAAACATTACTAGAGGAATAAAGATGAGAGTGACCAACCAGCTCCACTAAGAACCTGGCATACAGTGTACCTTTAGACTAACACAACTAACACTTAACTAACACCAAAAAAAAATGTGACTACCCTCCCAGTTACACAAGGACCTGGGCGGGCTCCTGCTCAACAATAACAAAAATAATAATAATAAAGCAGCATTATATATAGAAAATAAACCAATATTAATACAAGGTCTGACACGACCCAAGGGAGCAGAACAAAGACAAAACACCAATAAGAAAGATGGCTTGATCTGGTTGAGCCCAGATTCTTTCTACTCTACTGTATTTCAGTTTCTACCTTTTCTTCAATTCCTAATAATCTTCTTTCACCTCTTAACTAATGACTTCGTATCGTATCGTACCTATCTAGCCTAAACTGTTTTAGCCTGGTAGAAGTTTTTATTAAATCTGGTGATATGGAACCACACACAGCCCCCCTTAACCTGGGATAATGCAATCAAATGGATAATTGCTAACAACTATTCTCGAGATAATGCAATCAAATGGTTGGTTGCTAACCGGGGGCTGCCCCCGGACCCCTAATGTTAGATACTGTATTTGGTCATGATGAATTGTTTATTAAGAGAACTACAGAAATCCTCTTCCTTCTTGTATTGGCAAGGGGAGTTTGCTTTAACTTAGGTATGCTAGCCTAAGTAAAAATAGATGCCCCTTCCTTATTGGTGTTGTCGATGGCACAGCACAGCACAGCACCGTGCCTATGACGAAATCAAATTCATTAAACTCAACTCATACTTCAAATGCACCAAGAGAACTTGCACACCCGAATGGGAAACCGTCAGAGTCAATCGAGGGTCGATTTAATAGCATACTATACAAAATGATCTGAGAATCTGCACATACCGAGTGGGAGACGGTCGTGAAAGCGTCCGCCCTTGTACGCTGGATGGAACTATTTCACTACAGTAAGGGGTAGGGGCACCTCTGTCATATTATACAACATACCAAAGAAGTTCCACACCTGCATGGGAGACCGTCAGAGTCAATCGGGGGTCGATTTAATAGCATACTACAGAAACTTGCACACCCGAATGGGAGACCGTCAACGTCAATCGGGGGTCGATTTAATAGCATACTATAGAAACTTGCACACCCGAATGGGAGACCGTCAAAGTCAATCGGGGATCGATTTGATAGCATACCACAGAAACTTGCACACCCGAATGGGAGACCGTCAAAGTCAATCGGGGGTC
Organism: Homarus americanus; assembly: GCF_018991925.1. Taxonomy (NCBI): domain Eukaryota; kingdom Metazoa; phylum Arthropoda; class Malacostraca; order Decapoda; family Nephropidae; genus Homarus; species Homarus americanus. The sequence continues at coordinate 2,491 of NW_024725021.1, forward strand.
GATTTAATAGCATACTACAGAAACTTGCACACCCGAATGGGACACCGTCAAAGTCAATCGGGGGTCGATTTGATAGCATACTACAGAAACTTGCACACCCGAATGGGAGACAGTCAAAGTCAATCGGGGATCGATTTGATAGCATACCACAGAAACTTGCACACGAATGGGAGACCGTCAAAGTCAATCGGGGTCGATTTGATAGCATACTACAGAAACTTGCACACCAATGGGAGACAGTCAAAGTCAATCGGGGTCGATTTAATAGCATACTACAGAAACTTGCACACCCGAATGGGAGACCGTCAAAGTCAATCGGGGTCGATTTAATAGCATACTGAAACTTGCACAATTAGTCAATCGGTCGATTTGATAGCAATACTACAGAAACTTGCACACCCGAATGGGAGACCGTCAAAGTCAATCGGGGTTCGATTTAATAGCATACTACAGAAACTTGCACACCCGAATGGGAGACCGTCAAAGTCAATCGGGGGTCGATTTAATAGCATACTACAGAAACTTGCACACTCGAATGGGAGACCTTCAAAGTCAATCGGGGGTCGATTTGATAGCATACTACACAAACTTGCACACCCGAATGGGAGACCTTCAAAGTCAATCGAGGGTCGATTTGATAGCATACTACAGAAACTTGCACACCCGAATGGGAGACAGTCAAAGTCAATCGGGGGTCGATTTAATAGCATACTACAGAAACTTGCACACCCGAATGGGAGACCGTCAAAGTCAATCGGGGGTCGATTTAATAGCATACTACAGAAACTTGCACACCCGAATGGGAGACCGTCAAAGTCAATCGGGGGTCGATTTAATAGCATACTACAGAAACTTGCACACCCGAATGGGAGACAGTCAAAGTCAATCGGAGGTCGATTTAATAGCATACTAAAGAAACTTGCACACCCGAATGGGAGACCGTCAAAGTCAATCGGGGGTCGATTTAATAGCATACTACAGAAACTTGCACACCCGAATGGGAGACCATCAAAGTCAATCGGGGGTCGATTTGATAGCATACTACAGAAACTTGCACACCCGAATGGGAGACCGTCAAAGTCAATCGGGGGTCGATTTGATAGCATACTACAGAAACTTGCACACCCGAATGGGAGCCAGTCAAAGTCAATCGGGGGTCGATTTAATAGCATACTACAGAAACTTGCACACCCGAATGCGAGACCGTCAGAGTCAATCGAGGGTCGATTTAATAGCATACTATACAAAATGATCCGAGAATGTGCACACACCGAGTGGGAGACGGTGATGAAAGCGTCCGCCCTTGTACACTGGATGGCACTATTTCACTATAGTAAGGGGTAGAGGCACCTCGGTCATATTATACAAAATACCAGAGAAGTTCCACACCCGCATGGGAGACCGTCACAGTCAATCGGGGGTCGATTTGATAGATTACTACAGACAACTTGCACACTCGAATGGGAGACAGTCAAAGTCAATCGGGGGTCGATTTAATAGCATACTACAGAAACTTGCACACCCGAATGGAAGACAGTCAAAGTCAATCGGGGGTCGATTTAATAGCACAGAAACTTGCACACCCGAATGGGAGACCGTCAAATTCAATCGGGGGTCGATTTAATAGCATACTACAGAAACTTGCACACCCGAATGGGAGACCGTCAAAGTCAATCGGGGGTCGATTTGATAGCATACTACAGAAACTTGCACACCCGAATGGGAGACAGTCAAAGTCAATCGGGGGTCGATTTATAGCATACTACAGAAACTTGCACACCCGAATGGGAGACAGTGAAAGTCAATCGGGGGTCGATTTAATAGCATACTACAGAAACTTGCACACCCGAATGGGAGACAGTCAAAGTCAATCGGGGGTCGATTTAATAGCATACTACAGAAACTTGCACACCCGAATGGGAGACCGTCAAAGTCAATCGGGGGTCGATTTGATAGCATACTACAGAAACTTGCACACCCGAATGGGAGACAGTCAAAGTCAATCGGGGGTCGATTTAATAGCATACTACAGAAACTTGCACACCCGAATGGGAGACCGTCAAAGTCAATCGGGGGTCGAGCATACTTTACAAAATGATCCGAGAATCTGCACACACACCGAGTGGGAGACGGTGATGAAAACGTCCGCCCTTATATGTTCGATTGCACTATTTCACTATATTAAGGGGAGAGGGTGCCTTCGCACACATATTCGGTGTGAAATATCTTCCGCCCCCCAGCGGAGCGCTTCGGCGCCTCTGCGAAGCAAAGCGCGGCATTCAAAAACAACAACCAAAATTGCCGTCGCTTTCCCTTCCCTGCCCTGCAATGGCTGGAGCAACAGCAGCAGAAGAAGAGAGAGAGAAAAATAGTCTCATGGGGTCAGAGGAATGGCAGTGGGCGCGATCTATAATTTCACTAGCCAGGTCTGTCTCCCCAATTAGACATTATTACTCTCTCCGGCACCGTCGCCACCACGGTTTCCGGCAACAGCAGCATCATGATGTTGCGTCTATTATAAGTCCGGAACAGGTTATTCGTATTCGCGAACAGTCGGGTTTTAACCTGCCTAACAAACGATCAAACAACTTCCACTCTCGAGGTGCGGTACGGTGACTGTCTATCGTCCGCTCTTGTATGCTTTGGATGCACTATTTCACTATATTAAAGGAGAGTGCCTTCACACACCTATTAGGTGTGGAATATCTCACCCCCAGCGGAGGCGCCAGGCGCCTCTGCGAAATAAGCTGACATTCAAAAAACAACAACCAAAGTTGCGTCGCTTTCCCTTCCCTACCCTGCAATGGCTGGAGCAGCAGCAGCAACAGCAGAAGAGAGAGAAAATAGTCTCATAGGGTCAGAGGAATGGCAGTGGAGCGCGATCTATGAATTCACTAGCCAGGTCTATACCCAATTGAACATTATTACTCTCTCGGCGCTGCGTCGCCACCACGGTTTCGCGTAACAGCATCATGATGTTAATCTATTGTAAGTCGGAACCGGGTTATTTGACTTCGACCGCGAACGATCGGGTTTAACCTTGCCTAACAAACGATCGACAACTTCCGCACTCTCGAGGTGCGATGCGGTGACTGTCCTATCGTCGCTCTTGTATGTGGATTGCACTATTTACTATATTAAGGGGAGAGGTGCCTTCACACACCTATTCGGTGTGGAATATCTTCCGCCTGGCGGGCGCCGGCGCCTCTCTTGCGAGAAGCAATAAGCGCGGCATTCAAAAACAACAACCAAAGTTGCCGTCGCTTTCCCTTCCCTGCCCTGCAATGGCTGGAGCAGCAGCAGCAGCAGAAGAAGAGAGAGAGAAAATAGTCTCATGGGGTCAGAGGAATGGCAGTGGAGCGCGATCTATGAATTTCACTAGCCAGGTCTGTCTCCCAATTGAACATTATTACTCTCTCGGCGCGCACGTCGCCACCACGGTTTCCGCGACAGCAACAGCATCATGATGTTGCGTCTATTGTAAGTCCGGAACCGGGTTATTCGGCTGTTCGCGAACAGTCAGGTTTTAACCTTGCCTAACAAACGATCAAACAACTTCCACTCTCGAGGTGCGGTACGGTGACTGTCCTATCGTCCGCTCTTGTATGCTGGATTGCACTATTTCACTATATTAAGGGGAGAGGGTGCCTTCACACACATATTCGATGTGAAATATCTTCCGCCCCCCAGCGGAGCGCTTCAGCGCCTCTGCGAAGCAAAACGCGGCATTCAAAAACAACAACCAAAATTGCCGTCGATTTCCTCTCCCTGCCCTGCAATGGCTGGAGCAGAAGGAGAGCGAGAGAGAGAATAGTCTCATTGGGTCAGAGGAATGGCAGTGGAGCGGGCTAATGGCGAGTAGGCTCGCGATCTATCAATTACACTAGCCAGGTCGCTCTCCCTATTGAACATTATTACTCTCTCACGTCGCCACTGCGGTTTCCGCGACAGCAGCAGCATCATGATGATGATGCATCCACCAATTAGTCCGGAACCGGGTTATTCGGCTGTCTGCGAACAGTCCGGTTTTAACCTTACCCAACATCCACTCTCGAGGTGCGGTACGGTGAATGTCCTATCGTCCGACCTTGTATGCTGGATTGCACTATTTCACTATATTAAGGGGAGAGGGTGCCTTCACACACATATTCGGCATTCAAAAACAACAACCAAAATTGCCGTCGCTTCCCTGCCCTGCAATGGCTGGAGCAGAAGGAGAGAGAGATTTTAGTCTCATTGGATCAGAGGAATGGCAGTGGAGCGAGCTTATGGCGAGTAGGCTCGCGCTCTATCAATTACACTTGCCAGGTCTCTCTTCCGTTTGGACATTATTTACTCCGTCTCTCTCTCTCGGCGCACACGTCGCCACCCTACTAGTTTCCGTCACAGCATATGCTGCGGCCTTTCAGTCCGGAACGGGGCTCCCCTTCGCCTTGCTGTCTGCCCAACTTAGCGGACTTGCGTTGGCTGATCACCCGTCTTCGCGTCTGTGCCGGCCTTCAATGCAGCGCCCAACCGTCTCTTGACCGAGATTCATTGCACTATTCCACGCGCAAACGGCTACCCTAAATGTGCATAGACAACGCTCATGGTTCAACACGACCAGGGCGCAGTCTGGGAGCCGAGTATACTAAAAAGAGAGTTTAGCAGCCAAAACTCGTCAAAGCACACGTTGGGTTCCCCCATCACCTAACAACGATGATGGCGGTTCCCACCCGTGAAATACACAACCTAACCAATATTGGGCGACGATGGCGCTCATGAGCCCACGTCCCCACAAACAGTAAGAGAAAGAGAGAGAGGAGGAGATTGGCCAATGTGCGGTCCCTCGCCCAATGTCTTATGCCTCGCTGGGGCAAAGAGAAGAGAAGAGGAGCGGATAAGGGAGGAGATTGGCCAACGTGCGGTCCCTCGCCCAATGTCGGCTGCCTCGCTGGAGCTGGGTAAAGAGGGGAGGAGCGGATAAGGGAGGAGATTGGCACACACGGTGGCGCTGCCGGCGCCGAGGATAGCAAGAGAAGGTGCAGTTTGATCTGATCATCTGGTTTGCTATTTCTCTAAGGCCAACGTGCGGTCCCTCGCCCAATGTCGGCTGCCTCGCTGGGGCAAAGAGAAGAGGAGAGGATAAGGGAGGAGATTGGCACACACGGTGGCGCTACCGGCGCCGAGGATAGCGAGAGAAGGTGCAGTTTGATCTGATCATCTGGTTTGCTATTTCTCTAAGGCCAACGTGCGGTCCCTCGCCCAATGTCTTCTGCCTCGCTGGGGCAAAGAGAAGAGGAGCGGATAAGGGAGGAGATTCGCCAACGTGCGGTCCCTCGCCCAATGTCGGCTGCCTCGCCGGAGCTGGGGCAAAGAGGAGCGGATAAGGGAGGAGATTGGCACACACGGTGGCGCTGCCGGCGCCGAGGATAGCAAGAGAAGGTGCAGTTAGATCTGATCATCTGGTTTGCTATTTCTCTAAGGCCAACGTGCGGTCCCTCGCCCAATGTCTTCTGCCTCTCTCTCAATCTCACTATTTTGGCCGCCGTGATAGGCGCCGCCAACAGCAGCAGCTACCTGGTTGATCCTGCCAGTAGTCATATGCTTGTCTCAAAGATTAAGCCATGCATGTGTAAGTACAAGCCGATTTAAGGCGAAACCGCGAATGGCTCATTAAATCAACTATGTTTCATTGGATCTGTAAACCCACTTACTTGGATAACTGTGGCAATTCTAGAGCTAATACATGCAATTGGTCTCTGACCGCAAGGGAAGAGCGCTTTTATTAGTTCAAAACTGGTCGGGCCCCGGTCCGTAACCCACCTGTGGTGAATCTGAATAACTTCGGGCTGAGCGCACGGTCTCCGCACCGGCGCCGCTTCTTTCAAGTGTCTGCCTTATCAGCTTTCGATTGTAGGTTATGCGCCTACAATGGCTATAACGGGTAACGAGGAATCAGGGTTCGATTCCGGAGAGGGAGCCTGAGAAACGGCTACCACATCTAAGGAAGGCAGCAGGCACGCAAATTACCCACTCCCGGGGGGTAGTGACGAACGATGTGAGTCTCATCCGAGGCCTCGCAATCGGAATGAGTACACTTTAAATCCTTTAACAGTATCCATTGGAGGGCAAGTCTGGTGCCAGCAGCCGCGGTAATTCCAGCTCAATAGCGTATATTAAAGTTGTTGCGGTTAAAAAGCTCGTGGTTGGATCTCAGTTCCGGACTGACGGTTGCACCGCCGGTGTTTACTGTCGCAGCTCGAACAACCGCCCCGCCCGTCGCCGCGGATGCTCTTTGTCGAGTGTCCCGAGTGGCGAGTTTACTTTGAAAAATTAGAGTGCTCAGAGCAGGCTATTTGAATGGCCCGAATGGTGATGCATGGAATAATGGAATAGGACCGGTTCTATTTGTTGGTTTTCGAACCAGAGGTAATGACTATCGGGAACAGGCGGGGGCATTCAGTATTGCGAGCTAGAGGTGAAGTTCTTGGACCGTCAAAGACGAACTACTGCAACATTTGCCAAGGATGTTTTCATTAATCAAGAACGAAAGTTAGAGGTTCGAAGGCGATCAGATACCGCCCTAGTTCTAACCATAAACGATGCCAACTAGCGATCCGCCGGCGTTATTCCCATGACCCGGCGGGCAGCTTCCGAAAACCAAAGTCTTTGGGTTCGGAAATATGGTTACAAAGCTGAAACTTAAAGGAATTGTGGAAGGGCACCACCAGGGAGTGGAGCCTGCGCTTAATTGACTCAACACGGGAAACCTCACCAGGCCCAGACACGGGAAGGATTGACAGATTGAGAGCTCTTTCTCGATTCGGTGGGTGGTGGTGCATGGCCGTTCTTAGTTTGGTGGAGCGATTTGTCTGGTTTAATTCCGATAACGAACGAGACTCTGGCCTACTAAGTAGTCGACGGATCTCCGAAAATGTGTCCAGTTCGCAACTTCTTCTTAGAGGGATAGCGGCAATTCTAGCATACGAGTTGAGCAAACAGTCTGGATGCCTTAGATGTTCTGGCCGCACGCTACACTGAAGGGATCAACGAGTTTTCCCCCCTCCGAGAGGGCGGGTAACCGTTCAAAGCCTTTCTTGATAGGATTGGGGCTTGCAATTGTTTCCCATGAACGAGGAATTCCCAGTAAGTGCAAGTTCATCAGCTTGCGCTGACTACGTCCCTGCCCTTTGTACACACCGCCCGTCGCTACTACCGATTGAATGATTTAGTGAGGCCTTCGGACTGGCGCTCTTGGATTGTCGGCCCCGTTGCCCGCGAGGGGTTTCTGGGGTCGTCGCCTCGAGCTGACGGAAAGATGTCCAAACTTGATCATTTAGAGGAAGTAAAAGTCGTAACAAGGTTTCCGTAGGTGAACCTGCGGAAGGATCATTAACAGAGAGAAAGAGAACGGGGCGCTCTTAAAACTACTACTCTCCTGATTTGGGCGGTCTCGGGCTATGCTCTGGCAACTCCAGCAGGGAAAGAGGACAATCCCGGCCCCCGCACCAAAAATAGGTACCACGCT
>NW_024725021.1:17500-20732 GCF_018991925.1 Homarus americanus
CAGAAATCCTCCGATACAACAAAAGGAGTGTCTGTTTAACCTAACCTTAGTACAAAAGTCTATTGGTGTCCTCAATTTTATAGAAAGTTGTACTTGAAGTCTAATAAGACAAAGAAATAATCAAGCAGCCACCTATCTAGCCTAAATGTTTAGCTGGTACGTAGAGTTTTTTACTAATAAATCTGTGGTATGGAATACACACAACCCCCCTTAACCTGGGATAATGCAATCAAATGGATAATTGCTAACTATTCTCAGAGATAATGCAATCAAATGGTTGATTGCTAACCGGGGGCTGCTTGGACCCCCTATTAATTAGATACTGCTGTGTTTTGGTCATGATGGTACCATTTTATTAGACTATAAGAAATCCTCTTCCTTCTTGTATTGTCAAGGGGAGTTTGCTTTAACTTAGGTATGCTAGCCTAAGTAAAAATAGACACGGAGCTGCGAAGACCTGATTCTTTTGCTGCATGTTTGAGTCTGCAACTTTGTTGTGATAAGACACTCAATCCTAGTGATTGTACTTACTCAACATAGTGACGGTGTAATTACCATCACAGATTGTACGGGAAATTCCAACTTTGGAAAAAACAAATATTTGGCCTACCCAAATTTTGACTACTACCCGTGCGTCTACGTCCTGGATTGGCCAATCAGTGGTGCCCTACGGTGGCGTGATACATGCACGTTTACTGCGGTGCTCTGATTGGCTGACCGAACGTGGCGTGGTAGGTAGGCTGTTTCTACTCTCTAAGTCCTCTTCTTTCCTTTTTTCATCCCCCTCATGCACTCCGTTCTTTGAACGGGAGGCGGGACTTCGCGATACGGTCGATCCGGCAAGGGAACCTGTGATAGTGCAGGGCACCCCTTGTCCGGGGGTCACCGGTAGGTGGCAACTTTTTAGATATTACTATAGTCACAGGTAACCTGGGTGCAGAGCCCGACGCCCGTCCAAGAGGGGGGGGGCGGGGTCACTGCTCCCAGGCTTGGGAACCAATAATATGTGTGTGTTATGGGTAGGACCCAGATGTAATCAGAAGATGACCTTTAGCATTAGAATAAAACATAGAGATAAAGGACGCACTCTATTGGAAGGAAAAGTGTGCAGAAATCACTTACAACAAACTGCAAGTCCTAACTAGAATATTCAGCACCAATGAAGGTTTAAAAGTAATCTGTAAAGATGACTTTGATTCAGATAAAATCCTTTCAAAAGAAGCAAGAGATATATTTTACAATGAAGGCCTTATTGTTGTCATGCCACCAGAACAAAAAGCAAAAAGATCAGTTTTTGTTCGTCAAGTCGATCAAGAGATCGGGAGGAAGACCTGAAAGAAGAACTGGAACGCCAAAATAGGTGGATGAAGATTGAAGAAGTCATTAAGATAAAGGACTATACTCATGTTTGAAGAAGTGTCAATGGCTGAAAAAGTTTTACAACAGGGCTTTCTAATATTCAACATGTCAGTCACACCACATCAAATAAAGAAGGAGACATTCATCAGTCTGCAAACTTGCTTCTCCTGCTACAAATATGAAGAACACACAACGAGAGACTGTCCGGAAAAAGAAAAAAAGTACTGCTCAGATTGTGCAGGCGACGACCATACCTACACTGAATGTAAGAATACACATGTTGGCTGTCTCAACTGTAAGAGAAACGGGAATGTATACATAGGACATAGGACGTTAGCAATGGCATGCCCAATAAAAAAACACATGATAAAGTACAAGGAACAAGAAACAAGGAAAAGGAACAAGACAAGAAGGATACGACATACGTCGAAATAGCAAAGAAGAGCGGTCCACAGAGAGGCTCATGGGTCAGAATCCACAATGATAAACCCTAAGTGAGCTAATACATGATAAGGTAATGATTAGTATGATCAAAGCACACATTTGCACAATATCATTGCACGGATCATACGTGAGGAATTGAGAAAATGTTTAAATTGAATAACCTACCAGAATGATATTTCCAGAGAGAATCCACAATCCAGGAGAAAACTATTTCGAACCAACATATGCAAGCGAACTGAGAAAGACATCAAGACGAACAAAAGGTTTGAGCAAGGAGCAACAGCTGATACACAAAGAGACATATGGCAAACTGATAGAGATCCCAGACAAATGACTAGAAGTGACAAAGAAGAAGATAGAAATAACAAAAAGGACAGACAAAGGGTAGGAGGAGAGAAGATAAGATGGAAACAGTCACAATATAGCCTGAATCCTATGAAATTGGATTAAAAGTTATCACTACAACAAAACATGGAATCCCAACATCGAGACCAACAGGAGGGACAATAGTAAAAAACTGTGAAGGAGGGATATACAAGTGGACATATCAAGAAAAATCCCTAAGTGAAGATTATGTCTGGTCACTAATTACTACGGACAAACTAAAGATTACGGCCAAAGACTTTCAAATAGTAGACCCGTCAGAGTATAGAAGAGTCAGAAGCGGGAAACAGGATGATAGGTCTCCACTCCAACTGACTGCCACAATCCAAGTATAAGAAATAATGGACAATAGACAAACAGTAAGAACTTTAAGAATAATACAACACAACGTAAGAAACTGGAAGACCGAGAGAATTAACCTAAGTAATATATATCGCGAAATTGACCCTGACATTATACTAATAAACAGTCACGGTGAGACAGAAAACAACAACATAAAACTCTTTAACTATTATATAAACCAAAGAAATAAATCGGGCGAGAAAAATGACGGAGTAGCGATAGCGGTTAAAAGAAACTTAAAATTTAAACTAATTGATGACTTCCAGGATGAATTTCTAGCAATAAAAATAAATACAACTCAAGGAGACGTAATTATTGCTACTACTTACCTATAGAAGACCTATTAAAATTGGCTAACAATAGTCATCCGATGTACATCTTAGGAGACTTTAACGCCAGACATAGGATTTTTGACAATACAAATAATAACGTCGTGGGAAACGCCCTTAATCAATTAATAAATTTAGGAAAAATCAATCATCTGGGTCCTAACTTTCCAACCTGGAGAAATCACAATACACAATCGACACCAGACAAAATTTTTACCAACAACAAAGCCTTTTTCAATTACCATATAATACAGGCAGTGACCATCTGCCAATTATACTAACACTGTCAACAAGCCCCATACAGATACCAATAAAAAAGAGACTGAAAATGGGTAAAACAGACTGGGACAGCTTCAAAGACGACTTAAGTAATC
>NW_024725022.1:0-37226 GCF_018991925.1 Homarus americanus
TATGAAGGATTTCTTATATGGAGTGTTGTTGTGTAACTCTGTGGTAAAATGAAGAACATTCTCACAGAGCTTGTATGAAGGATTACTTCTATGGAGTGTTGTTGTATAACTCTGAGGTTAGATGAAGTATCATTCTCACAGAGCTTGTATGAGAGATTACATCGATGAGGTGTTGTTGTATAACTGTGTGGTAAGATGAAGTAACATTCACACAGAGCTTGTATGAAGGATTACATATTATGGAGTGTTGTTGTATAACTCTGTGCTAAGATGAAGTAATATTTTCACAGAGCTTGTATGACGGATTACATCTATGGGGTGTTGATGTTAACTGTGTGATAATATGAAGTAACTTTCTCACAGAGCTTGTATGAAGTATTACATCTGTGGAGTGTTGTTGTTAACTCTTTGGTAAAATGAAGTAACATTCTTACAGAGCTTGTATGAAGGATTACGTTTATGGAGTGTTGATGTTAACTGTGTGATAATATGAAGTAACTTTCTCACAGAGCTTGTATGAAGTATTACATCTATGGAGTGTTGTTGTTAACTCTGTGATAAGATGAAGTAAAATTCTCGCAGAGCTTGTATGAAGGATTACATGTATGGAGTGTTGTTGTTAACTCTGTGATAAGATGAAGTAACATTCTCACAGAGCTTGTATGAAGGATTACATCTATGGGGTGTTGTTGTATAACTCTGTGGTAAGATGAAGTACCATTCTCACAGAGCTTGTATGAAGGATTACATCTATGATGTGTTTTTGTATAACTCTGTGGTACGATGAAGTGACATTCTCACAGAGCTTGTACGAAGGATTACATCTAGGAGATGTTGTTGTGTAATTCTGTGGTAAGATGAAGCAACATTCTCACAGACATTGTATGAAGGATTACATCTATTGGGTGTTGTTGTATAACGCTTTGATAAGATGAAGTAACATTCTCACAGAGCTTGTAAGAAGGATTACTTCTATGGGGTGTTGTTGTTAACTCTGTGGTAAGATGAAGTAACATTCTCTCAGAGCTTGTATGAAGGATTACATCTATGGGATGTTGTTGTTTAACTCTGTGGTAAGATGAAGTAACATTCTCACAGAGCCTCTATGAAGGATTACATCTATGGGGTGTTGTTGTATAACGCTTTGATAAGATGAAGTAACATTCTCACAGAGCTTGTAAGAAGGATTACATCCATGGGGTGTTGTTGGATAACTCTGTGGTAAGATGAAGTAACATTTTCACTGAGCTTGTAAGAAGGATTACATCATTGGGGTGTTGTTGTATAACGCTTTGATTAGATGAAGTAACATTCTCACAGAGCTTGTATGAAGGATTACAACTATGAGGTGTTGTTGTATAGCTCTGTGGTAAGATGAAGTAACATTCTCACAGAGCTTGTATGAAGGATTACATCTATGGGGTGTTAGGGTGTGTCATAGGAGGGAAGATCAGCTAAAACTAATGGCCCATCACTTTTTTGGTAGATTTTAGTGTATATAAACAGAAAATAATTTCAGTTTCAATATTTTGCAACCTTTTGCTAGGTAAATTTTAGCGTGAAATTTATCGAAAATCTAACGTACAGCTGCATTAGTGCATTACAATTAAATAGTGAACATTGCTTTCTGACTTCATTCTTTAACAACCAACTAACAATATTTTTTCTGTTTCAGATTCTGATGCATTTATAAGTTGATAATATTTGCGATGGCTGCTTGTGTCAGGACGAGGAACCAAAAATCCAGCCATCTCAGTCACTATCTTGGGTCTGGGAGAGAGCTCCTGAAGTCGGAGTTGCCTACATTGAGAGATGCTTTGAGATACGGTGTTTTAATCATGCAAATCAGTGAAAAGAACCAAAGAACTTACACAAACAAAGACATTGCCAGTGATATGACCAAAGCTGTCTTGGCACAGTACACTCTGGCTAACGCTCAGTTCAAGCCTCCATTCATAACCAGTCAGAAGAAGAATAGTGAGAGACTGCTAGCCAGTTGGGAAAAGGCAAGAGATATCTCTCTTGGGAGAGGAAAACTTGCAGTTAAGGACAGCTTTGCCAAGCAACTGGACCAGTGATTTGACATAATTACTTGCAAGTGCCCAATTGTTCTCTGTCCTGAGTTTGGATGAGATCGTGACTGTAAATCCGAGGCCCACATCTCCTGTATTTGCAAGCGTGAACTGAAGATTCCTGTGATCGAACTGGCATTTGTCAAAGCACAGAGAGAGAAGACTGGCAGTATAGGGGCTCTCATGATTTCTAGCCAAGATATTCCGGAGTCCAAGAGACAGGAGGCTGCCACAGAGACAGAAGAGGAGAAGAGTTGCCGAGGAAAAGAGACAGAAGGCCCAGAATTGAGGTAAAAAGGCCGATGATTGGAGTCAAGCTGATTCAGAGTTTAATGACTTCCCCATGGCTGATCCGAGTGCTGACCAGGAGAATGGTGACTTTGTCCCTAACCCAGAAAATAATGATCCCAAACCTTCCAGGCATAACATTCGAAATAGGAAAGATATCCCGAGCATAGCTCTGGCCAGCATGCGACACCACACTGGTCTCAGAGAAACTGCAGAGATAGCAACAGCTGCCTGGATTGACGGTGGTTTGATAACACCTGATGATGTTCACCTGGTGATAGATCATAACAAAGTAAGGAGAGCTCAAGAGAAACTTGTCAGTAACCTAGAAGAGGAGTTTGATAAGGGGATAAGAGAAAATGAAATCAATTGTTTGTTCTTTGATGGGAGAAGGGATGACACTAAAGTGTTCATGAAAGTTGGAGATTCTGACAAGTTGTTCCCTGCCATGGTGAAGGAGGAACACTACTCCTGCTGCAGTGAACCAGGAGGGAAGTATTTGTGGCATTTCACTCCAGAGAAAGATGACATCAGGAAACCAGCTGAGATAGTGGCAGATAACATTGTGAACTGGCTCAGAGAGAGGAACGTAGACCAGACCCTGCAGGCCATTGGAGGGGACAGCACCAACACGAACACAGGGTGGCAAGGGGGGGTCATACAGTGGATAGAACGGAAGATTGGGAGGAAGCTGGTCTGGATTGTTTGTGACCTCCACACCAACCAGTTGCCACTCAGACATCTGATCCAGGAGCTGGATGGCAAGACTCTTTCAAACAACAGATGGTCTGGTCCTCTTGGCAAGATGCTGGACTCTGCCACTGAGTTAGAAATAAATCCGAGCTTTGAAAAAATCACAGTTGGCCCTCCACTCGTTGAGCTTGCATATACTGTCATTGACGACCTGAGTACTGACCAGTACTATGGTTACATGATTTGCAGTGCCATCAAAACTGGGGTCATGCCTGATAGACTTGCTTACCTGCAGATAGGTCCAGTCTCACATTCTAGGTGGCTCACAACGGCTCTCATTTTCTGGAGAATTTGGGTCGCTCATCATAAACTGAAAGGGAACCAGCTTCACAACCTGAGACTTATTGTCCAATGCATCGTGAGTGTCTACTTGCCAAATTGGTTCAACACCAAGGTCAAGTCATCGTTCTCCGAAGGTCCGAGGCATGTTCTCTTCCAGCTTGAGCTCCTGAGGAGTCAGCCAAGGAAGGTTGTTCAGATTGTGGAGCAGACTGTGAGGAGATCTTCCTGGTATGCTCATCCCGAGGCAGTTCTGCAGACAATGCTCTGCAGTAAGGATGAGGAGGAGAGAAGAGTGGCAGTCAAAAAGATCTTGGATATGAGACTTATGAGAGGATCTGGGCATGACGAATCAGTTGGTAACGATTCCTTCAGGGTCAGGAAGACTCCTGAAGTCAATCTAGGTGCCAAGACCCGCACTGATCTCATAGATCTGGATAACATCCAGGCTGGCAGTGAGCCCCCTCTTACCTGCAGCCTCACCAATGTTCAAGTCAGAGCTTGCCTGGACAACCCCATGCATGTCCCTGCCTGGCCCTCGCATACCCAGAGTATAGAGCGTTGTGTACAGCAAGTGAGCGAGGCCAGCAGTCACGTGTACAGCCAGGAGAGGAGGGAAGGCTACATCCGAGCTCAGGTGGTCAGCAGGGAGGTGATGAGTAGAAACAGAAGCAAGAAAGACATGTTCTCTATGGTGTGCAGCAACACCGGGTCGTAGTAGTAAAACCGGTTTTTGTATTTGATGATTTTGTTTTCTAAAGGAATATTAAATTTAATAAATGTGTCAAGATCATTCGTTTCACTATTCTGGATCATTTTCATCCTAATAAATTAACCTGATACATTTACTTTACTTTAAATAAGCTATTTAGTGGTGTTGGTAAAAGGGTGGGAATACTGAATTTTCATAAGATTTCAAGTTAAAATTTACCTAGGAAAAAATGACAACTTTTCAAATCTGAAGATATCACATGATTCTGCATATAGAACTACATCATTAATACCATGGGCCGATTTTTCAAACTCAAAAAAAAAAAATTTGCCTCCGTATGACACCCTAATGGGGTGTTGTTGTATAACTCTGTGGTAAGATGAAGTAACATTTTCACAGAGCTTGTATGAAGGATTATATCTATGGAGTGTTGTTGTATAACGCTTTGATAAGATGAAGTAATATTCTCACAGAGCTTGTAAGAAGGATTACTTCTATGGGGTGTTGTTGTTAACTCTGTGGTAAGATGAAGTAACATTCTCTCAGAGCTTGTATAAAGGATTACATCTATGGGGTGTTGTTGTTTAACTCTGTGGTAAGATGAAGAAACATTCTCACAGAGCTTGTATGACAGATTACATCTATGAGGGGTTGCTGTATAACTCTGTGGTATGATGAACTAACATTCTCACAGAGCTTGTATGAAGGATTACGTCTATGAGGTGTTGTTGTATAATTCTGTGGTAAGATGAAGCAACATTCTCACAGAGCATGTATGAAGGATTACATCTATGGGGTGTTGTTGTATAACGCTTTGATAAGATGAAGTAACATTCTCACCGAGGTTGTAAGAAGGATTACTTCTATGGAGTGTTGTTGTTAACTGTGTGGTAAGATGAAGTAACATTCTCTCAGAGCTTGTATGAAGGATTGCATCTATGAGGTGTTGTTGTATAACTCTGTGGTAAGATGAAATAACATTCTCACAGAGCTTGTAGGAAGGATTACATCTATGGGGTGTTGTTGTATAACTCTGTGGTAAGATGAAATAACATTCTCACAGAGCTTGTAGGAAGGATTACATCTATGGGGTGTTGTTGTATAACGCTTTGATAAGATGAAGTATCATTCTCACAGAGCTTGTAAGAAGGATTACATCTATGGGGTGTTGTTGTTTAACTATGTGTTTATATGAAGTAACATTTCCTTCAAAGCGTGTATGAAGGATTACATCTAAGGAGTGTTCTTGTATAACTCTGTGGTAAGATGAAGAACATTCTCACAGAGCTTGTATGAAGGATTACTTATATTGAGTGTTGATGTATAACTCTGTGGTAAGATGAAGTATCATTCTCACAGAGCTTATATGACAGATTACATCTATGAGGTGTTGTTGTATAACTCTATGGTAAGATGAAGTAACATTCTCACAGAGCTTGTAAGAAGGATTACATCTATGGGGTGTTGTTGTATACCTATGTGGTAAGATAAAGTACCATTCTCACAGAGCTTGTATGAAGGAATACGTCTATGGAGTGTTGTTGTATAACTTTGTGGTAAGATGAATTAAAATTCTCACAGAGTATGTATGAAGGATTACTTCTATGGAGTGTTGTTGTATAACTCTGAGGTTAGATGAAGTATCATTCTCACAGAGCTTGTATGACAGATTACATCGATGAGGTGTTTTTGTATAACTCTGTGGTAAGATGAAGTAACATTCTCACAGAGCTTGTATGAAGGATTACATCTATGGAGTGTTGATGTTAACTGTGTGATAATATGAAGTAACATTCTCACGGAGCTTGTATGAAGGATTACATGTATGGAGTGTTGTTGCATAACTCTGTGGTAAGATGATGTAACATTCTCACAGAGCTTGTATGAAGGATTACATCTATGGAGTGTTGTTGTATAACTCTGTGGTAAGGTGAAGTATCATTCTCCCAGAGCTTGTATGAAGGGTTACATCTATAAGTTGTTGATATATAGCTCTGTGGTAAGATGAAGTAACATTCTCACTGAACTTGTATGAAGGATTACATCTATGGGGTGTTGTTGTTAACTCTTTGGTAAGATGAAGTAACATCCTCACAGAGCTTGTATGAAGGATTACATCTATGGAGTGTTGTTTTTAACTCTGTGATAAGATGAAGTAACATTCTCACAGAGCTTGTATGAAGGATTTCATCTATAGGGTGTTGTTGTATAACTCTGTGGTAAGATGAAGTAACATTCTCACAGAGTTTGTATGAAAGATTACATCTATGGAGTGTTGTTGTTAACTCTTTGGTAAGATGAAGTAACATCCTCACAGAGCTTGTATGAAGGATTACATCTATGGAGTGTTGTTGTAAACTGTGTGATAAGATGAAGTAACATTCTCACAGAGCTTGTATGAAGGATTACAACTATGGAGTGTTGATGTTAACTGTGTGATAATATGAAGTAACTTTCTCACAGAGCTCTTATGAAGGATTACATCGATGGAGTGTTGTTGTTAACTCTGTGATAAGATGAAGTAACATTCTCACAGAGCTTGTATGAAGGATTACATCTATGAGGTGTTGTTGTATAGCTCTGTGGTAAGATGAAGTAACATTCTCACAGAGCTTGTATGAAGGATTACGTCTATGAGGTGTTGTTGTATAATTCTGTGGTAAGATGAAGCAACATTCTCACATAGCATGTATGAAGGATTACATCTATGGGGTGTTGTTGTATAACGCTTTGATAAGATGAAGTAACATTCTCACGGAGCTTGTATGAAGGATTACGTCTATGAGGTGTTGTATAACTCTGTGGTAAGATGAAGTAACATTGTCACAGAGCTTGTATGACGGATTACATCTATTTAGTGTTGTTGTATAACTCTGTTGTATGATGAAGTAATATTCTCACAGAGCTTGTATTAAGGATTACGTCTATGAGGTGTTGTTGTATAACTCTGAGGTTAGATGAAGTATCATTCTCACAGAGCTTGTATGACAGATTACATCGATGAGGTGTTGTTGTATAATTCTGTGGTAAGATGAAGCAACATTCTCACAGAGCATGTATGAAGGATTACTTCTATGGAGTGTTGTTGTATAACTCTATGGTAAGATGAAGTAACATTCTCACAGAGCTTGTATGAAGGATTAAATCTATGGGGTGTTTTTGTATAACTCTGTAGTAAGATGAAGTAACATTCTCACAGAGCCTGTATGAAGTATTGCCTCATTGAGGTGTTGTTGTATAACTCTGTGATAAGATGAAGTACCTTTCTCACAGAGCTTGTGTGAAGGATTACATCTATGATGTGTTTTGTATAACTGAGTGGTACGACGAAGTAACATTCTCACAGAGTTTGTATGAAGGATTACATCAATTTGATGTTGTTGTATAATTCTGTGGTAATATGAAGCAACATTCTCACAGAGCTTGTATGAAGGATTACATCTATAGGGTGTTGTTGTATAACGCTTTGATAAGATGAAGTAACATTCTCACAGAGCTTGTAAGAAGGATTACAACTATGGGGTGTTGTTGTTAACCCTGTGGTAAGATGAAGTAACATTCTCTCAGAGCTTGTATGAAGGATTACATCTATGGGGTGTTGTTGTATAACTCTGTGGTAAGATGAAGTAACATTCTCACAGAGCTTGTATGACAGATTACATCTATGAGGTGTTGTTGTATAACTCTGTGGTAAGATGAAGTAACATTCTCACAGAGCTTGTATGAAGGATTACGTCTATGAGGTGTTGTTGTATAATTCTGTGGTAAGATGAAGCAACATTCTCACAGAGCATGTATGAAGGATTACATCTATGGGGTGTTGTTGTATAACGCTTTGATAAGATGAAGTAACATTCTCACCGAGCTTGTATGAAGGATTACATCTATGAGGTGTTGTTGTATAACTCTATGGTAAGATGAAGTAACATTCTCACAGAGCTTGTATGAAGGATTACATCTATGAGGTGTTGTTGTATAACTCTGTGATAAGATGAAGTACCTTTCTCACAGAGCTTGTATGAAGGATTACATCTATGATGTGTTTTGTATAACTGTGTGGTACGACGAAGTAACATTCTCACAGAGTTTGTATGAAGGATTACATCTATTTGATGTTGTTGTATAATTCTGTGGTAATATGAAGCAACATTCTCACAGAGCTTGTATGAAGGATTACATCTATGGGGTGTTGTTGTATAACGCTTTGATAAGATGAAGTAACATTCTCACAGAGCTTGTAAGAAGGATTATTTCTATGGGGTGTTGTTGTTAACCCTGTGATAAGATGAAGTAACATTCTCACCGAGCTTGTATGAAGGATTACATGTATGAGGTGTTGTTGTATAACTCTATGGTAAGATGAAGTAACATTCTCACAGAGCTTGTATGAAGGATTACTTCTATGGAGTGTTGTTGTATAACTCTGAGGTTAGATGAAGTATCATTCTCACAGAGCTTGTATGACAGATTACATCGATGGGGTGTTGTTGTATAACTCTGGTAAGATGAAGTAACATTCTCACAGAGCTTACATATTATGGAGTGTTGTTGTATAACTCTGTGGTAAAATGAAGTAACATTTTCACAGAGCTTGTATGACGGATTACATCTATGGAGTGTTGTTGTTAACTCTTTTGTAAGATGAAGTAACATTCTCACAGAGCATGTATGAAGGATTACAACTATGGAGTGTTGATGTTAACTGTGTGATAATATGAAGTAACTTTCTCACAGAGCTCTTATGAAGGATTACATCGATGGAGTGTTGTTGTTAACTCTGTGATAAGATGAAGTAACATTCTCACAGAGCTTGTATGAAGGATTACATCTATGAGGTGTTGTTGTATAGCTCTGTGGTAAGATGAAGTAACATTCTCACAGAGCTTGTATGAAGGATTACGTCTATGAGGTGTTGTTGTATAATTCTGTGGTAAGATGAAGCAACATTCTCACAGAGCATGTATGAAGGATTACATATATGGGGTGTTGTTGTATAACGCTTTGATATGATGAAGTAACATTCTCACGGAGCTTGTATGAAGGATTACGTCTATGAGGTGTTGTATAACTCTGTGGTAAGATGAAGTAACATTCTCATAGAGCTTGTATGACGGATTACATCTATTTAGTGTTGTTGTATAACTCTGTTGTATGATGAAGTAACATTCTCACAGAGCTTGTATGAAGGATTACTTCTATGAGGTGTTGTTGTATAACTCTGAGGTTAGATGAAGTATCATTCTCACAGAGCTTGTATGACAGATTACATCGATGAGGTGTTGTTGTATAACTCTGGTAAGATGAAGTAACATTCTCACAGAGCTTACATATTATGGAGTGTTGTTGTATAACTCTGTGGTAAGATGAAGTAACATTCTCACAGAGCTTGTATGAAGGATTACATCTATGAGGTGTTGTTGTATAATTCTTTGGTAAGATGAAGTAATATTCTCACAGAGCTTGTATGAAGGATTACATCTATGAGGTGTTGTTGTATAATTCTTTGGTAAGATGAAGTAACATTCTCACAGAGCTTTTATGAGGGATTACATGTATGGAGTGTTGTTGTTAACTCTGTGATAAGATGAAGTAACATTCTCACAGAGCTTGTATGAAGGATTACATCTATGGGGTGTTGTTGTATAACTCTGTTGTACGATGAAGTAACATTCTCACAGAGCTTGTATGAAGGATTACATCTATGAGGTGTTGTTGTATAATTCTTTGGTAAGATGAAGTAATATTCTCACAGAGCGTGTATGTAAGATTTCATCTATGGAGTGTTGTTGTTAACTCTTTGGTAAGATGAAGTATCATTCTCACATAGCTTGTAAGAAGGATTACTTCTATGGGGTGTTGTTGTTAACTCTGTGGTAAGATAAAGTAACATTCTCACAGAGCTTGTATGAAAGATTACATCTTTGGGGTGTTGTTGTATAACTCTGTGGCAAGATGAAGTAACATTTTCACAGAGCTTGTATGAAGGATTACATCTATGGAGTGTTGTTGCATAACACTGTGGTAAGATGAAGTATCATTCTCACACAGCTTGTAAGAAGGATTACTTCTATGGGGTGTTGTTGTTAACTCTGTGGTATGATGAAGTAACATTCTCTGAGAGCTTGTATGAAGGATTACATCTATGGAGTGTTGTTATATAACTCTGTTGTAAGTTGAAGTAACATTCTCACAGTGCTTGTATGAAGGATTACATCCATGGAGTGTTGTTGTATAACTCTGGTATGATGAAGTAACATTCTCGCAGAGCTTGTATGAAAGATTACATCTATGGAGTGTTGTTGTATAACTCTGTCGTAAGATGAGGTAACATTCTCACAGAGCTGGTATGAAGGGTTACATGTATGGAGTGTTGTTGTTAACTCTGTCGTAAGATGAAGTAACATTCTCGCAGAGCTTGAAAGAAGGATTACATCTATTGGGTGTTGTTGTATAACTCTGTGGTATGATGAATTAACATTCTCACATAACTTGTATGAGGGATTACATCTATGGGGTCTTGTTGTATAACGCTATGATAAGATGACGTAACATTCTCACAGAGCTTGTAAGAAGGATTACATCTATGGGGTGTTGTTGTTAACTCTGTGATAAGATGAAGTAACATTCTCACAGAGCTTGTATGAAGGATTACATCTATGGAATGTTGTTGTATAACTCTGTGGTAAGATGAAGTAACATTCTCACAGAGCTTATATGAATGATTACATCTATGGAGTGTTGTTGTATAAGTCTGTGGTAAGATGAAGTATCATTCTCACAGAGCTTGTATGAAAGATTACATCTATGAGGTGTTGTTGTATAGCTCAATGGTAAGATGAAGTAACATTCTCACAGAGCATGTATGAAGTATTACATCTATGGGGTGTTGTTGGGTAACTCTGTGGTAAGATGAAGTAACATTTTCACAGAGCTTGTATGAAGGATTACATCTATGGAGTGTTGTTGTATAACTTTGTGGTAAGATGAAGCAACATTCTCACATTGCTTGTATGAAGGATTACATCTATTGGGTGTTGTTGTATAAATCTGTGGTAAGATGAATTAACATTCTCACAGAGCTTTTATGAAGGATTACTTCTATGGAGTGTTGTTGCATAACACTGTGGTAAGATGAAGTATCAATCTCACATAGCTTGTAAGAAGGATTACTTCTATGGGGTGTTGTTGTTAACTCTGTGGTAAGATGAAGTAACATTCTCTGGAGAGCCAGGGCGAAGGATTACATCTATGGAGTTGTTATATATTCTGTTGTAAGTTGAAGTAACATTTCTCACAAAGCTTGTATGAAGGATTACATCAATGGAGTGTTGTTGTTAACTCTGTGATAAGATGTTGTAACATTCTCACAGAGCTTGTATGAAGGATTACATCTATGGAGTGTTGTTGTATAACTCTGTGATAAGATGAAGTAACATTCTCATAGAGCTTGTATGAATGATTACATCTCTGGAGTGTTGTTGTTAACTCTGGTAAGATGAAGTAACATTCTCACAGAGCTTATATGAAGGATTACATCTATATGAGGTGTTGATGTACAACTCTGTGGTAAGATGAATTTACATTCTCACATGAAGCCGTAAGGAAGGATTACATCTATAGGGGTCTTTGTTGTATAACGCTAAGATGACGAACATTCTCACAGAGCTTGTAAAAAGGATTACATCTATGGGGTGTTGTTGTTAACTCTGTGATAAGATGAAGTAACATTCTCACAGAGCTTGTATGAAGGATTACATCTATAGAGTGTTGTTGTATAACTCTGTGGTAAGATGAAGTAACATTCTCACAGAGCTTATATGAAGGATTACATCTATGGAGTGTTGTTGTATAAGTCTGTGGTAAGATGAAGTATCATTCTCACAGAGCTTGTATGAAAGATTACATCTATGAGGTGTTGTTGTATAGCTCAATGGTAAGATGAAGTTACATTCTCACAGAGGATGTATGAAGGATTACATCTTTGGGGTGTTGTTGGGTAACTCTGTGGTAAGATGAAGTAACATTTTCACAGAGCTTGTATGAAGGATTACACCTATGGAGTGTTGTTGTATAACTTTGTGGTAAGATGAAGCAACATTCTCACATAGCTTGTATGAAGGATTACATCTTTTGGGTGTTGTTGTATAACTCTGTGGTAAGATGAATTAACATTCCCACAGAGCTTGTATGAAGGATTACTTCTATGGAGTGTTGTTGCATAACACTGTGGTAAGATGAAGTATCATTCTCACATAGCTTGTAAGAAGGATTACTTCTTTGGGGTGTTGTTGTTAACTCTGTGGTAAGATGAAGTAACATTCTCTGAGAGCTTGTATGAAGGATTACATCTATGGAGTGTTGTTGTTAACTCTGTGATGAGATGAAGTAACATTCTCACAGAGCTTGTATGAAGGATTACATCTATGAAGTGTTGTTGTATAACTCTGTGGTAAGATGAAGTAACATTCTCACTGAGCTTGTATGAAGGATTACTTCTATGGAGTGTTGTTGCATAACCCTGTGGTAAGATGAATTATCATTCTCACATAGCTTGTAAGAAAGATTACTTCTTTGGGGTGTTGTTGTTAACTCTGTGGTAAGATGAAGTAACATTCTCTGAGAGCTTGTATGAAGGATTACATCTATGGAGTGTTGTTATATAACTCTGTTGTAAGTTGAAGTAACATTCTCACAGTGCTTGTATGAAGGATTACATCAATGGAGTGTTGTTGTATAACTCTGGTAAGATGAAGTAACATTCTCGCAGAGCTTGTATGAAAGATTACATCTATGGAGTGTTGTTGTATAACTCTGTAGTAAGTTGAGGTAACATTCTCACAGAGCTGGTATGAAGGGTTACATGTATGGAGTGTTGTTGTTAACTCTGTCGTAAGATGAAGTAACATTCTCGCAGAGCTTGTAAGAAGGATTACATCTATTGGGTGTTGTTGTATAACTCTGTGGTAAGATGAATTAACATTCTCACATAGCTTGTATGAAGGATTACATCTATGGGGTGTTGTTGTATAACGCTATGATAAGATGACGTAACATTCTCACAGAGCTTGTAAGAAGGATTACATCTATAGGGTGTTGTTGTTAACTCTGTGATAAGATGAAGTAACATTCTCACAGAGCTTGTATGAAGGATTACATCTATGGAGTGTTGTTGTATAACTCTGTGGTAAGATGAAGTAACATTCTCACAGAGCTTATATGAATGATTACATCTATGGAGTGTTGTTGTATAAGTCTGTGATGATATGAAGTAACATTCTCTCAGAGCTTGCATGAAGGATTACATCTATGGAGTGTTGTTGTTAACATTGTGATGAGATGAAGTAACATTCTCACAGAGCTTGTATGAAGGGTTACATCTATGGAGTGTTGTTGTATAACTTTGTGGTAAGATGAAGCAACATTCTCACATAGCTTGTATGAAGGATTACATCTATTGGGTGTTGTTGTATAACTCTGTGGTAAGATGAATTAACATTCTCATAGAGGTTGTATGAAGGATTACTTCTATGTAGTGTTGTTGCATAACACTGTGGTAAGATGAAGTATCATTCTCACATAGCTTGTAAGAAGGAGTACTTCTATGGGGTGTTGTTGTTAACTCTGTGGTAAGATGAAGTAACATTCTCTGAGAGCTTGTATGAAGGATTACATCTATGGAGTGTTGTTATATAACTCTGTTGTAAGTTGAAGTAACATTCTCACATAGCCAGCGGAAGGCTACTTCTATGGAGTGTTGTTGCATAACTCTGTGGTAAGATGAAGTATCATTCTCACATAGCTTGTAAGAAGGATTACTTCTATGGGGTGTTGTTGTTAACTCTGTGGTAAGATGAAGTAACATTCTCTCAGAGCTTGTATGACGGGTTACATCTATGGAGTGTTGTTGTATAACTCTGTTGTAAGGTGAAGTAACATTCTCACAGTGCTTGTATGAAGGATTACATCTATTTAGTGTTGTTGTATAACTCTGTGGTAAGATAAAATAACATTCTCATAGAGCTTGCAGGAAGGATTACATCTATGAGGTGTTGTTGTATAACTCTATAGTAAGATGAAGTATCATTCTCACAGAGCTTGTATGAAGGATTACGTCTATGAGGTGTTGTTGTATAATTCTGTGGTAAGATGAAGCAACATTCTCACACAGCTTGTATGAAGGATTTCATATTATGGAGTGTTGTTGTATAACTCATCGTAAGATGCTTAGAAGTATCATTCTGAAAGAGCTTTCAGGCGACAGATTACATCTATGAGGTGTTGTATAACCCCTTGGTAAGATGAAGCAACATTCCCACAGAGCTTGTATGAAGGATTGCATCTATGGAGTGTTGTTGTTAACTCTGTGGTAAGATAAAGTAACATTCTCACAGAGCTTGTATGAAGGATGACTTCTATGAGGTGTTGTTGTATAACTCTGTGGTAAGTTGAAGGAACATTCTCAGAGAGCTTGTATGAAGGATTACATCTATGGACTGTTGTTGTTAACTGTGTGATAAGATGAAGTAACATTCCCACAGAGATTGTATGATGGGTTGCATCTATGGAGTGTTGTTGTTAACTCTGTGGTAAGATGAAGCAACTTTCTCACAGAGTTTGTATGAAGGATTACATCTATGGAGTGTTGTTGTATAACTCTGTGGTAAGATTAAGTAACATTCTCACAGAGCTTGTATGAAGGATTACATCTATGGAGTGTTGTTGTAAACTGTGTGATAAGATGAAGTAACATTCTCACAGAGCTTGTATGAAGGATTACATCTGTGGGGTGTTGTTGTATAACTCTGTGGTATGATGAATTAAAATTCTCACAGAGCTTTTATGAAGGATTACTTCTATGAAGTGTTTTTGTATAACTCTGTGGTTCGATGAAGTAACATTCTCACAGACCTTGTATGAAGGATTACATCTATGGAGTGTTGTTGTATAACTCTGTGGTAAGATGAAGTAACATTCTCACTGAGCTTATATGAATGATTACATCTTTGGAGTGTTGTTGTATAACTCTGTGGTAAGATGAAGTATCATTTTCACAGAGCTTGTATGAAGGATTACATCTATGAGGTGTTGTTGTATAGCTCTGTGGTAAGATGAAGTAACATTCTCATAGAGATTGTATGATGGATTACATCTATGGAGTGTTGTTGTATAACTTTGTGGTAAGATAAAGTAACATTCTCACGGAGCTTGTATGAAAGATTACATCTATAGTGTGTTGTTGTATAACTCTGTGGTAAGATGAAGTAACATTCTCACATAGCTTGTATGACGGATTACATCTACTTAGTGTTGTTGTATAACTCTGTTGTAAGATGAAGAAACATTCTCACAGAGCTTGTATGAAGTATTACGTCTATGAGGTGTTGTTGTATAATTCTGTGGTAAGAGGAAGAAACATTCTCACAGAGCTTGTATGACGGATTACATCTATGGAGTGTTGTTGTTAACTGTGTGAAAATATGAACTAACTTTCTCACAGAGCTTGTATGACGGATTACATCTATGGAGTGTTGTTGATAACTCTGTGATAAGATGAAGTAACATTCTCACAGAGCTTGTATGAAGGATTACATGTATGGAGTGTTGTTGTTAACTCTGTGATAAGATGAAGTAACATTCTCACAGAGATTGTATGAAGGATTACATCTATGGGGTGTTGTTGTATAACTCTGTGGTACGATGAAGTAACATTCTCACAGAGCTTGTATGAAGGATTACATCTATGAGGTGTTGTTGTATAATTCTTTGGTAAGATGAAGTAATATTCTCACAGAGCGTGTATGTAAGATTTCATCTATGGAGTGTTGTTGTTAACTCTTTGGTAAGATGAAGTATCATTCTCACATAGCTTGTAAGAAGGATTACTTCTATGGGGTGTTGTTGTTAACTCTGTGTTAAGATAAAGTAACATTCTCACAGAGCTTGTATGAAAGATTACATCTTTGGGGTGTTGTTGTATAACTCTGTGGCAAGATGAAGTAACATTTTCACAGAGCTTGTATGAAGGATTACATCTATGGAGTGTTGTTGCATAACACTGTGGTAAGATGAAGTATCATTCTCACACAGCTTGTAAGAAGGATTACTTCTATGGGGTGTTGTTGTTAACTCTGTGGTAAGATGAAGTAACATTCTCTGAGAGCTTGTATGAAGGATTACATCTATGGAGTGTTGTTATATAACTCTGTTGTAAGTTGAAGTAACATTCTCACAGTGCTTGTATGAAGGATTACATCAATGGAGTGTTGTTGTATAACTCTGGTAAGATGAAGTAACATTCTCGCAGAGCTTGTATGAAAGATTACATCTATGGAGTGTTGTTGTATAACTCTGTCGTAAGATGAGGTAACATTCTCACAGAGCTGGTATGAAGGGTTACATGTATGGAGTGTTGTTGTTAACTCTGTCGTAAGATGAAGTAACATTCTCGCAGAGCTTGAAAGAAGGATTACATCTATTGGGTGTTGTTGTATAACTCTGTGGTATGATGAATTAACATTCTCACATAACTTGTATAAAGGATTACATCTATGGGGTCTTGTTGTATAACGCTATGATAAGATGACGTAACATTCTCACAGAGCTTGTAAGAAGGATTACATCTATGGGGTGTTGTTGTTAACTCTGTGATAAGATGAAGTAACATTCTCACAGAGCTTGTATGAAGGATTACATCTATGGAGTGTTGTTGTATAACTCTGTGGTAAGATGAAGTAACATTCTCACAGAGCTTATATGAAGGATTACATCTATGGAGTGTTGTTGTATAAGTCTGTGGTAAGATGAAGTATCATTCTCACAGAGCTTGTATGAAAGATTACATCTATGAGGTGTTGTTGTATAGCTCAATGGTAAGATGAAGTAACATTCTCACAGAGCATGTATGAAGGATTACATCTATGGGGTGTTGTTGGGTAACTCTGTGGTAAGATGAAGTAACATTTTCACAGAGCTTGTATGAAGGATTACATCTATGGAGTGTTGTTGTATAACTTTGTGGTAAGATGAAGCAACATTCTCACATTGCTTGTATGAAGGATTACATCTATTGGGTGTTGTTGTATAACTCTGTGGTAAGATGAATTAACATTCTCACAGAGCTTTTATGAAGGATTACTTCTATGGAGTGTTGTTGCATAACACTGTGGTAAGATGAAGTATCATTCTCACATAGCTTGTAAGAAGGATTACTTCTATGGGGTGTTGTTGTTAACTCTGTGGTAAGATGAAGTAACATTCTCTGAGAGCTTGTATGAAGGATTACATCTACGGAGTGTTGTTATATAACTCTGTTGTAAGTTGAAGTAACATTCTCACAGTGCTTGTATGAAGGATTACATCAATAGAGTGTTGTTGTATAACTCTGGTAAGATGAAGTAACATTCTCGCAGAGCTTGTATGAAAGATTATATCTATGGAGTGTTGTTGTATAACTCTGGTAAGATGAAGTAACATTCTCGCAGAGCTTGTATGAATGATTACATCTATGGAGTGTTGTTGTATAACTCTGGTAAGATGAAGTAACATTCTCGCAGAGCTTATATGAAAGATTACATCTATGGAGTGTTGTTGTATAACTCTGTCGTAAGTTGAGGTAACATTCTCACAGAGCTGGTATGAAGGGTTACATGTATGGAGTGTTGTTGTTAACTCTGTTGTAAGATGAAGTAACATTCTCGCAGAGCTTGTAAGAAGAATTACATCTATTGGGTGTTGTTGTATAACTCTGTGGTAAGATGAATTAAAATTCTCACATAGCTTGTATGAAGGATTACATCTATGGGGTCTTGTTGTATAACGCTATGATAAGATGACGTAACATTCTCACAGAGCTTGTGAGAAGGATTACATCTATGGGGTGTTGTTGTTAACTCTGTGATAAGATGAAGTAACATTCTCACAGAGCTTATATGAATGATTACATCTACGGGGTGTTGTTGTTAACTCTGTGGTAAGATGAAGTAACATTTTCACAGAGCTTGTATGAAGGATTACATCTATGGAGTGTTGTTGTAAACTGTGTGATAAGATGAAGTAACATTCTCACAGAACTTGTATGAAGGATTACTTCTATGGAGTGTTGTTGCATAACCCTGTGGTAAGATGAAGTATCATTCTCACATAGCTTGTAAGAAGGATTACTTCTATGGGGTGTTGTTGTGCAGCTCAATGGTAAGATGAAGTAACATTCTCACAGAGCATGTATGAAGGATTACATCTATGGGGTGTTGTTGGGTAACTCTGTGGTAAGATGAAGTAACATTTTCACAGAGCTTGTATGAAGGATTACATCTATGGAGTGTTGTTGTATAACTTTGTGGTAAGATGAAGCAACATTCTCACATAGCTTGTATTAAGGATTACATCTATTGGGTGTTGTTGTATAACTCTGTCGTAAGATGAATTAACATTCTCACAGAGCTTGTATGAAGTATTACTTCTATGGAGTGTTGTTGCATAACACTGTGGTAAGATGAAGTATCATTCTCACATAGCTTGTAAGAAGGATTACTTCTATGGGGTGTTGTTGTTAACTCTGTGGTAAGATGAAGTAACATTCTCTGAGAGCTTGTATGAAGGATTACATCTATGGAGTGTTGTTGTATAACTATGTGGTAAGATGAAGTAACATTCTCACAGAGCTTGTATGAAGGATTACATCTATGGAGGGTTGTTGTTAACTCTGTGGTAAGATGAAGTAACATTCTCGCAGATCTTGTATGACAGATTACATCTATGAGGTGTTGTTGTATAACTCTGTGGTAAGATGAAGCAACATTCTCACAGAGCTTGTATGAAGGAATACATCTAGGGAGTGTTGTTGTATAACTCTGTGGTAAGGTGAAGTAATATTCTCACAGAGCTTATATGAAGGATTACATCTATGGAGTGTTGTTGTATAACTCTGGTAAGATGAAGTAACATTCTCACATAGCTTGTATGAAGGATTACATCTATGGGGTCTTGATGTATAACGCTATGATAAGATGACGTAACATTCTCACAGAGATTGTAAGAAGGATTACATCTATGAGGTGTTGTTGTATAGCTATATGGTAAGATATAGTAACATTCTCACGGAGCGTGTATGAAGGATTACATCTATGGAGTGTTGTTGTATAACTTTGTGGTAAGATGAAGTAACATTCTCACAGAGCTTGTATGAAGGATTACATCTATGGAGTGTTGTTGTTAACTGTGTGAAAATATGAACTAACTTTCTCACAGAGCTTGTATGACGGATTACATCTATGGAGTGTTGTTGATAACTCTGTGATAAGATGAAGTAACATTCTCACAGAGCTTGTATGAAGGATTACATGTATGGAGTGTTGTTGTTAACTCTGTGATAAGATGAAGTAACATTCTTATAGAGCTTGTATGAAGGATTACATCTATGGGGTGTTGTTGTATATTTCTGTGGTACGATGAAGTAACATTCTCACAGAGCTTGTATGAAGGATTACATCTATGAGGTGTTGTTGTATAATTCTTTGGTAAGATGAAGTAATATTCTCACAGAGCGTGTATGTAAGATTTCATCTATGGAGTGTTGTTGTTAACTCTTTGGTAAGATGAAGTATCATTCTCACATAGCTTGTAAGAAGGATTACTTCTATGGGGTGTTGTTGTTAACTCTGTGTTAAGATAAAGTAACATTCTCACAGAGCTTGTATGAAAGATTACATCTTTGGGGTGTTGTTGTATAACTCTGTGGCAAGATGAAGTAACATTTTCACAGAGCTTGTATGAAGGATTACATCTATGGAGTGTTGTTGCATAACACTGTGGTAAGATGAAGTATCATTCTCACACAGCCAGGCGAAGGATTACATCTATGGGTCTTTGTTGTATAACGCCATGATAAGATGACGTAACATTCTACAGAGCTTGGTAAGAAGGATTGGCATCTAAGGGTTTTGTTGTTAACTCCTGTGGATAAGACAAGTAAATATTCTCACAGAGCTTGTGTATGAAGGATTACATCTATGGAGTGTTGTTGCATAACTCTGTGGTAAGATGAAGTAAACATTCTCACAGAGCCAGTATGAATGATTGCATCTGGCGGAGTGTTGTTGTATAAGCCTGTGGTAAGATGAAGTATCATTCCGCTGGTGAGCTTGGTATGAAAGATTGGCATCTATGGAGGTGTTGTTGTATAGCTCAATGGTAAGATGAAGTAACATTCTCACAGAGCATGTATGAAGGATTACATCTATGGGGTGTTGTTGGGTAACTCTGTGGTAAGATGAAGTAACATTTTCACAGAGCTTGTATGAAGGATTACATCTATGGAGTGTTGTTGTATAACTTTGTGGTAAGATGAAGCAACATTCTCACATTGCTTGTATGAAGGATTACATCTATTGGGTGTTGTTGTATAACTCTGTGGTAAGATGAATTAACATTCTCACAGAGCTTTTATGAAGGATTACTTCTATGGAGTGTTGTTGCATAACACTGTGGTAAGATGAAGTATCATTCTCACATAGCTTGTATGAAGGATTACATCTGTGGGGTGTTGTTGTATAACTCTGTGGTATGATGAATTAAAATTCTCACAGAGCTTTTATGAAGGATTACTTCTATGAAGTGTTTTTGTATAACTCTGTGGTTCGATGAAGTAACATTCTCACAGACCTTGTATGAAGGATTACATCTATGGAGTGTTGTTGTATAACTCTGTGGTAAGATGAAGTAACATTCTCACTGAGCTTATATGAATGATTACATCTTTGGAGTGTTGTTGTATAACTCTGTAAGATGAAGCAAATATTCCTCACAGAGCTTATATGAAGGATTACATCTATGTAAGTGTTGTTGTATAACTCTGTAAAAAGATGAAGTAACATTCTTGCCAGAGCTTATATGAATGATTACATCTATGGAGTGTTGTTGTATAACTATGTGGTAAGATGAAGTATCATTCTCACAGAGCTTGTATGAAAGATTACATCTATGATGTGTTGTTGTATAGCTCAATGGTAAGCTGAAGTAACATTCTCACAGAGCATGTATGAAGGATTACATCTATGGGGTGTTGTTGGGTAACTCTGTGGTAAGATGAAGTAACATTTTCACAGAGCTTGTATGACGGATTACATCTATGGAGTGTTGTTGTATAACTATGTGGTAAGATGAAGTTACATTCTCACAGAGCTTGTATGAAGGATTACATCTATGGAGTGTTGTTGTTAACTCTGTGGTAATATGAAGTAACATTCTCACAGAGCATGTATGAAGGATTACATCTATGGGGTGTTGTTGTATAACTCTGTGGTAAGATGAATTAACATTTTCACAGAGCTTGTATGACGGATTACATCTATGGAGTGTTGTTGTATAACTATGTGGTAAGATGAAGTAACATTCTCACAGAGCTTGTATGAAGGATTACATCTATGGAGTGTTGTTGTTAACTCTGTGGTAAGATGAAGTAACATTCTCACAGATCTTGTATGACAGATTACATCTATGAGGTGTTGTTGTATAACTCTGTGGTAAGATGAAGCAACATTCTCACAGAGCTTGTATGAAGGAATACATCTAGGGAGTGTTGTTGTTTAACTCTGTGGTAAGCTGAAGTAATATTCTCACAGAGCTTATATGAAGGATTACATCTATGGAGTGTTGTTGTATAACTCTGGTAAGATGAAGTAACATTCTCACATAGCTTGTATGAAGGATTACATCTATGGGGTGTTGTTGTATAACTCTGCGGTAAGATGAAGTAATATTCTCACAGAGCTTGTATGAAGGATTACATCTGTGGAGTGTTGTTGTATAACCCTGCGGTAAGATGAAGTAACATTCTCACAGAGCTTGTATGAAGGATTACATCTATGGAGTGTTGTTGTATAACTCTGTGGTAAGATGAAGTAACATTCTCACAGAGCTTGTATGAAGGATTACATCTGTGGAGTGTTGTTGTATAACCCTGCGGTAAGATGAAGTAACATTCTCAC
The DNA here is from genome assembly GCF_018991925.1 of Homarus americanus. NCBI lineage: Eukaryota > Metazoa > Arthropoda > Malacostraca > Decapoda > Nephropidae > Homarus > Homarus americanus. The sequence continues at coordinate 22,089 of NW_024725022.1, forward strand.
AGAACTTATATGAAGGATTACATCTATATGAGGTGTTGATGTACAACTCTGTGGTAAGATGAAGTAACATTCTCACAGAGCTTGTATGAAGGATTACATCTGTGGAGTGTTGTTGTATAACCCTGCGGTAAGATGAAGTAACATTCTCACAGAGCTTATATGAAGGATTACATCTATATGAGGTGTTGATGCTCAACTCTGTGGTAAGATGAAGTAACATTCTCACAGAGCTTGTATGAAGGATTACATCTATGGAGTGTTGTTGTAAACTTTGTTGCAAGATGTAGTAACATTCTCACAGAGCTTTTATGAAGGATTACATCTATATGAGGTGTTGATGTACAACTCTGTGGTAAGATGAAGTAACATTCTCACAGAGCTTGTATGAAGGATTACATCTATGGAGTGTTGTTGTATAACTCTGTTGTAAGATGAAGCAACTTTCTCACAGAGCTTGTATGAAGGATTACATCTATGGGGTGTTGTTGTATAACTCTGTGATAAGATGAAGTAACATTCTCACAGAGCTTGTATGAAGGATTACATCTATGGGGTATTGTTTTATAACTCTGTGGAAAGATGAAGTAACATTCTGACAGAGCTTGTATGAAGGCTTACATCTATATGAGGTGTTGATGTACAACTCTGTGGTAAGATGAAGTAACATTCTCACAGAGCTTGTATGAAGGATTACATCTATGGAGTGTTGTTGTATAACTCTGTGGTAAGATGAAGTACCATTCTCACAGAGCTTGTATGAAGGATTACATCTATGGGGTGTTGTTGTATAACTCTGTGGTAAGATGAAGTAACATTCTCACAGAGCATGTATGAAGGATTACATCTCTGGAGTGTTGTTGTTAACTCTTTGGTAAGATGAAGTAACATTCTCACAGAGCTTGTATGAAGGATTACATCTATGGAGTGTTGTTGTATAACTCTGCGGTAAGATGAAGTAACATTCTCACAGAGCTTGTATGAAGGATTACATCTATGGAGTGTTGTTGTATAACTCTGTGGTAAGATGAAGTAACATTATCACAGAGCTTGTATGAAGGATTACATCTATGGAGTGTTGTTGTATAACTCTGTGGTAAGATGAAGTAACATTCTCACAGAGCTTGTATGAAGGAAAACATCTATGGAGTGTTGTTGTATAACTCTGTGGTAAGATGAAGTATCTTTCTCACAGCGCTTGTATGAAGGATTACATCTATGGAGTGTTGTTGTTAACTCTGTGGTAAGATGAAGTAACATTCTCACAGAGCTTGTATGAAGGATTACATCTATGGAGTGTTGTTGTATAACTCTGTGGTAAGATGAAGTAACATTCTCACAGAGCTTGTATGAAGGATTATATCTATGGGGTGTTGTTGTATAACTCTGTGGTAAGATGAAGTAACATTCTCACAGAGCTTGTATGAAGGATTACATCTATGGAGTGTTGTTGTTAATTCTGTGGTAAGATGAAGTAACATTCTCACAGAGCTTGTATGAAGGATTACATCTATGGAGTGTTGTTAACTTTGTGGTAATATGAAGTAACATTCTCACAGAGCTTATATGAAGGATTACATCTATATGAGGTGTTGATGTACAACTCTGTGGTAAGATGAAGTACATTCTCACAGAGCTTGTATGAAGGATTACATCTCTGGAGTGTTGTTGTTAACTGTTTAGTAAGATGAAGTAACATTCTCACAGAGCTTGTATGAAGGATTATATCTATGGGGTGTTGTTGTATAACTCTGTGGTAAGATGAAGTAACATTCTCACAGAGCTTGTATGAAGGATTACATCTATGGAGTGTTGTTGTTAATTCTGTGGTAAGATGAAGTAACAATCTCACAGAGCTTGTATGAAGGATTACATCTATGGAGTGTTGTTAACTTTGTGGTAATATGAAGTAACATTCTCACAGAGCTTATATGAAGGATTACATCTATATGAGGTGTTGATGTACAACTCTGTGGTAAGATGAAGTACATTCTCACAGAGCTTGTATGAAGGATTACATCTATGGGGTGTTGTTGTATAACTCTGTGGTAAGATGAAGTAACATTCTCACAGAGCTTGTATGAAAGATTACATCTATGGAGTATTGTTGTATAACTCTGTGGTAAGATGAAGTAACATTCTCAAAGAGCTTGTATGAAGGATAACATCTATGGGGTGTTGTTGTATAACTCTGTGGTAAGATGAAGTAACATTCTCACAGAGCTTGTATGAAGGATTACATCTATGGAGTATTGTTAACATTGTGGTAAGATGAAGTAACATTCTCACAGAGCTTATATGAAGGATTACATCTATATGAGGTGTTGATGTACAACTCTGTGGTAAGATGAAGTACATTCTCACAGATCTTGTTTGAAGGATTACATCTATATGAGGTGTTGATGTACAACTCTGTGGTAAGATGAAGTACATTCTCACAGAGCTTGTATGAAGGATTACATCTCTGGAGTGTTGTTGTTAACTGTTTAGTAAGATGAAGTAACATTCTCACAGAGCTTGTATGAAGGATTACATCTATGGAGTGTTGTTATATAACTCTGTGGTAAGACGAAGTAACATTCTCACAGAGCTTATATGAAGGATTACATCTATATGAGGTGTTGATGTACAACTCTGTGGTAAGATGAAGTAACATTCTCACAGAGCTTGTATGAAGGATTACATCTATGGGGTGTTGTTGTATAACTCTGTGATAAGATGAAGTAACATTCTCACAGAGCTTGTATGAAGGATTACATCTATGGGGTGTTGTTGTATAACTCTGTGGAAAGATGAAGTAACATTCTGACAGAGCTTGTATGAAGGATTACATCTATATGAGGTGTTGATGTACAACTCTGTGGTAAGATGAAGTAACATTCTCACAGAACTTATATGAAGGATTACATCTATGGAGTGTTGTTGTATAACTCTGTGGTAAGATGAAGTAACATTCTCACAGAGCTTGTATGAAGGATTACATCTATGGGGTGTTGTTGTATAACTCTGTGGTTAGATGAAGTAACATTCTCACAGAGCTTGTATGAAGGATTACATCTATGGAGTGTTGTTGTATAACTCTGTGATAATTTGAAGTAACATTCTCACAGAGCTTGTATGAATGATTACATCTATGGGGTGTTGTTGTAAATATCTGTGGTAAGATGAAGTAATATTCTAACAGAGCTTGTATGAAGGATTACATCTATGGAGTGTTGTTGTTAACTCTGTGGTAAGTTGAAGTAACATTCTCACAGAGCTTGTATGAAGGATTACATCTATGGAGTGTTGTTGTTAACTCTGTGGTAAGATGAAGTTACATTCTCACAGAGCTTGTATGAAGGATTACATCTATGGAATATTGTTGTATAACTCTGTGATAAGATGAAGTAACATTTTCATGGAGCTTGTATGAATGATTACATCTCTGGAGTGTTGTTGTTAACTCTTTGGTAAGATGAAGTAACATTCTCACAGAGTTTGTATGAAGGATTACATCTATGGAGTGTTGTTGTATAACTCTGCGGTAAGATGAAGTAACATTCTCACAGAGCTTTTATGAAGGATTACATCTATATGAGGTGTTGATGTACAACTCTGTGGTAAGATGAAGTAACATTCTCACAGAGCTTGTATGAAGGATTACATCTATAGAGTGTTGTTGTATAACTCTGTGATAAGATGAAGTAACATTCTCACAGCGCTTGTATGAAGGATTACATCTATGGAGTGTTGTTGTATAATTCTGTGGTAAGATGAAGTATCAATCTCACAGAGCTTGTATGAAGGATTACATATATGGAGTGTTGTATAACTCTGTGGTAAGATAAAGTAACATTCTTACAGAGCTTGTATGAAAGATTACATCTATGAAGTGTTGTTGTTAACTCTGTGATAAGATGAAGTAACATTCTCACAGAGCTTGTATGAAGGATTACAACTATGGAGTGTTGTTGTATAACTCTGTGGTAAGATGAAGTAACATTCTCAGAGCTTGTATGAAGGATTACATCTATGGAGTGTTGTTGTTAACTTTGTGGTAAGATGTATTAACATTCTCACAGAGCTTGTATGAAGGATTACATCTATGGAGTGTTGTTGTATAACTCTGTGGTAAGATAAAGTAACATTCTCACAGAGCTTGTATGAAGGATTACATCTATGGAGTGTTGTTGTATAACTCTGTGGTAAGATGAAGTAACATTCTCACAGAGCTTGTATGAAGGATTATATCTATGGAGTGTTGTTGTATAACTCTGTGGTAAGATGAAGTAACATTCTCACAGAGCTTGTTTGAAGGATTACATCTATAGATTGTTGTTGTATAACTCTGTGGTAAGATGAAGTAACATTCTCACAGAGCTTGTATGAAGGATTACATCTATGGAGTGTTGTTGTATAACTCTGTGGTAAGATGAAGTAACATTCTCACAGAGCTTGTGAAGGATTATATCTATGGGGTGTTGTTTGTATAACTCTGTGGTAAGATGAGTAACATTCTCACAGAGCTTGTATGAAGTTACATCTATGGAGTGTTGTTGTTAACTCTGTGGTAAGATGAAGTAACATTCTCACAGAGCTTGTATGAAGGATTACATCTATGGAGTGTTGTTAACTTTGTGGTAATATGAAGTAACATTCTCACAGAGCTTATATGAAGGATTACATCTAAATGAGGTGTTGATGTACAACTCTGTGGTAAGATGAAGTACATTCTCACAGAGCTTGTATGAAGGATTACATCTATGGGGTGTTGTTGTATAACTCTGTGGTAAGATGAAGTAACATTCTCACAGAGCTTGTATGAAGGATTACATCTACGGAGTGTTGTTGTATAACTCTGTGGTAAGATGAAGTAACATTGTCAGAGCTTGTATGAAGGATTACATATATGGAGTGTTGTTGTATAACTCTGTGGTAAGATAAAGTAACATTCTTACAGAGCTTGTATGAAAGATTACATCTATGAAGTGTTGTTGTTAACTCTGTGATAAGATGAAGTAACATTCTCACAGAGCTTGTATGAAGGATTACATCTATGGAGTGTTGTTGTTAACTTTGTGGTAAGATGAAGTAACATTCTCACAGAGCTTATATGAAGGATTACATCTATATGAGGTGTTGATGCACAACTCTGTGGTAAGATGAAGTAACATTCTCACAGAGCTTGTATGAAGGATTACATCTATGGAGTGTTGTTGTATAACTCTGTGGTAAGATGAAGTAACTTTCTCACAGAGCTTGTATGAAGGATTACATCTATGGGGTGTTGTTGTATAACTCTGTGATAAGATGAAGTAACATTCTCACAGAGCTTGTATGAAGGATTACATCTATGGGGTGTTGTTGTATAACTCTGTGGAAAGATGAAGTAACATTCTGACAGAGCTTGTATGAAGGATTACATCTATATGAGGTGTTGATGTACAACTCTGTGGTAAGATGAAGTAACATTCTCACAGAACTTATATGAAGGATTACATCTATGGAGTGTTGTTGTATAACTCTGTGGTAAGATGAAGTAACATTCTCACAGAGCTTGTATGAAGGATTACATCTATGGGGTGTTGTTGTATAACTCTGTGGTTAGATGAAGTAACATTCTCACAGAGCTTGTATGAAGGATTACATCTATGGAGTGTTGTTGTATAACTCTGTTATAATTTGAAGTAACATTCTCACAGAGCTTGTATGAATGATTACATCTATGGGGTGTTGTTGTAAATATCTGTGGTAAGATGAAGTAATATTCTAACAGAGCTTGTATGAAGGATTACATCTATGGAGTGTTGTTGTTAACTCTGTGGTAAGTTGAAGTAACATTCTCACAGAGCTTGTATGAAGGATTACATCTATGGAGTGTTGTTGTTAACTCTGTGGTAAGATGAAGTTACATTCTCACAGAGCTTGTATGAAGGATTACATCTATGGAATGTTGTTGTATAACTCTGTGATAAGATGAAGTAACATTTTCATGGAGCTTGTATGAATGATTACATCTCTGGAGTGTTGTTGTTAACTCTTTTGTAAGATGAAGTAACATTCTCACAGAGTTTGTATGAAGGATTACATCTATGGAGTGTTGTTGTATAACTCTGCGGTAAGATGAAGTAACATTCTCACAGAGCTTTTATGAAGGATTACATCTATATGAGGTGTTGATGTACAACTCTGTGGTAAGATGAAGTAACATTCTCACAGAGCTTGTATGAAGGATTACATCTATAGAGTGTTGTTGTATAACTCTGTGATAAGATGAAGTAACATTCTCACAGCGCTTGTATGAAGGATTACATCTATGGAGTGTTGTTGTATAATTCTGTGGTAAGATGAAGTATCAATCTCACAGAGCTTGTATGAAGGATTACATATATGGAGTGTTGTATAACTCTGTGGTAAGATAAAGTAACATTCTTACAGAGCTTGTATGAAAGATTACATCTATGAAGTGTTGTTGTTAACTCTGTGATAAGATGAAGTAACATTCTCACAGAGCTTGTATGAAGGATTACAACTATGGAGTGTTGTTGTATAACTCTGTGGTAAGATGAAGTAACATTCTCAGAGCTTGTATGAAGGATTACATCTATGGAATGTTGTTGTTAACTTTGTGGTAAGATGAAGTAACATTCTCACGGAGCTTGTATGAAGGATTACATCTATGGAGTGTTGTTGTATAACTCTGTGGTAAGATGAAGTAACATTCTCACAGAGCTTATATGAAGGATTATATCTATGGAGTGTTGTTGTATAACTCTGTGGTAAGATGAAGTAACATTCTCACAGAGCTTGTATGAAGGATTACATCTATGGGGTGTTGTTGTATAACTCTGTGGTAAGATGAAGTAACATTCCCCACAGAGCTTAAAGTGAAGGATTACATCTATGGAGTGTTGTTGTACAACTCTGTGGTAAGATGAAGTAACATTCTCACAGAGCTTGTATGAAGGATTATATCTATGGGGTGTTGTTGTATAACTCTGTGGTAAGATGAAGTAACATTCTCACAGAGCTTGTATGAAGGATTACATCTATGGAGTGTTGTTGTTAATTCTGTGGTAAGATGAAGTAACAATCTCACAGAGCTTGTATGAAGGATTACATCTATGGAGTGTTGTTAACTTTGTGGTAATATGAAGTAACATTCTCACAGAGCTTATATGAAGGATTACATCTATATGAGGTGTTGATGTACAACTCTGTGGTAAGATGAAGTACATTCTCACAGAGCTTGTATGAAGGATTACATCTATGGGGTGTTGTTGTATAACTCTGTGGTAAGATGAAGTAACATTCTCACAGAGCTTGTATGAAGGATTACATCTACGGAGTGTTGTTGTATAACTCTGTTGTAAGATGAAGTAACATTGTCAGAGCTTGTATGAAGGATTACATATATGGAGTGTTGTTGTATAACTCTGTGGTAAGATAAAGTAACATTCTTACAGAGCTTGTATGAAAGATTACATCTATGAAGTGTTGTTGTTAACTCTGTGATAAGATGAAGTAACATTCTCACAGAGCTTGTATGAAGGATTACATCTATGGAGTGTTGTTGTTAACTTTGTGGTAAGATGAAGTAACATTCTCACAGAGCTTGTATGAAGGATTACATCTATGGGGTGTTGTTGTATAACTCTGTGGTAAGATGAAGTAACATTCTCACAGAGCTTGTATGAAGGATTGCATCTACGGAGTGTTGTTGTTAAGTCTGTGATAAGATGAAGTAACATTCTCACAGAGCTTGTATGAAGGATTACATCTATGGAGTGTTGTTGTTAACTTTGTGGTAAGATGAAGTAACATTCTCACAGAGCTTATATGAAGGATTACATCTATATGAGGTGTTGATGCACAACTCTGTGGTAAGATGAAGTAACATTCTCAGAGAGCTTGTATGAAGGATTACATCTATGGAGTGTTGTTGTATAACTCTGTGGTAAGATGAAGTAACTTTCTCACAGAGCTTGTATGAAGGATTACATTAATGGGGTGTTGTTGTATAACTCTGTGATAAGATGAAGTAACATTCTCACAGAGTTTGTATGAAGGATTACATCTATGGGGTGTTGTTGTATAAGTCTGTGGAAGGATGAAGTAACATTCTGACAGAGCTTGTATGAAGGATTACATCTATATGAGGTGTTGATGTACAACTCTGTGGTAAGATGAAGTAACATTCTCACAGAACTTGTATGAAGGATTACATCTATGGAGTGTTGTTGTATAACTCTGTGGTAAGATGAAGTAACAATCTCACAGAGCTTGTATGAAGGATTACATCTATGGGGTGTTGTTGTATAACTCTGTGGTTAGATGAAGTAACATTCTCATAGAGCTTGTATGAAGGATTACATCTATGGAGTGTTGTTGTAAAACTCTGTGATAATTTGAAGTAACATTCTCACAGAGCTTGTATGAAGGATTACATCTATGGAGTGTTGTTGTTAACTCTGTGGTAAGTTGAAGTAACATTCTCACAGAGCTTGTATGAAGGATTACATCTATGGAGTGTTGTTGTTAACTCTGTGGTAAGATGAAGTTACATTCTCACAGAGCTTGTATGAAGGATTACATCTATGGAATGTTGTTGTATAACTCTGTGATAAGATGAAGTAACATTTTCACGGAGCTTGAATGAATGATTACATCTCTGGAGTGTTGTTGTTAACTCTTTGGTAAGATGAATTAACATTCTCAAAGAGCTTGTATGAAGGATTACATCTATGGAGTGTTGTTGCATAACTCTGCGGTAAGATGAAGTAACATTCTCACAGAGCTTGTATGAAGGATTACATCTATATGAGGTGTTGATGTACAACTCTGTGGTAAGATGAAGTAACATTCTCACAGAGCTTGTATGAAGGATTATATCTATGGAGTGTTGTTGTATAACTCTGTGGTAAGATGAAGTAACATTCTCACAGAGCTTGTATGAAGGATTACATCTATGGAATGTTGTTGTATAACTCTCTGGTAAGATGAAGTAACATTCTCAGAGCTTGTATGAAGGATTACATCTATGGAGTGTTGTTGTTAACTTTGTGGTAAGATGAAGTAACATTCTCACAGAGCTTGTATGAAGGATTACATCTATGGGGTATTGTTGTATAACTCTGTGGTAAGATGAAGTAACATTCTCACAGAGCTTGTATGAAGGATTACATCTATATGAGGTGTTGATGTACAACTCTGTGGTAAGATGAAGTAACATTCTCACAGAGCTTGTATGAAGGATTATATCTATGGAGTGTTGTTGTATAACTCTGTGGTAAGATGAAGTAACATTCTCACAGAGCTTGTATGAAGGATTACATCTATGGGGTGTTGTTGTATAACTCTGTGGTAAGATGAAGTAACATTCTCACAGAGCTTGTATGAAGGATTACATCTATGGAGTGTTGTTGTATAACTCTGTGGTAAGATGAAGTAACATTCTCACAGAGCTTGTATGAAGGATTATATCTATGGGGTGTTGTTGTATAACTCTGTGGTAAGATGAAGTAACATTCTCACAGAGCTTGTATGAAGGATTACATCTATGGAGTGTTGTTGTTAACTCTGTGGTAAGATGAAGTAACATTCTCACAGAGCTTGTATGAAGGATTACATCTATGGAGTGTTGTTAACTTTGTGGTAATATGAAGTAACATTCTCACAGAGCTTATATGAAGGATTACATCTATATGAGGTGTTGATGTACAACTCTGTGGTAAGATGAAGTAACATTCTCACAGAGCTTGTATGAAGGATTACATCTATGGGGTGTTGTTGTATAACTCTGTGGTAAGATGAAGTAACATTCTCACAGAGCTTGTATGAAGGATTACATCTACGGAGTGTTGTTGTATAACTCTGTGGTAAGATGAAGTAACATTGTCAGAGCTTGTATGAAGGATTACATATATGGAGTGTTGTTGTATAACTCTGTGGTAAGATAAAGTTACATTCTTACAGAGCTTGTATGAAAGATTACATCTATGAAGTGTTGTTGTTAACTCTGTGATAAGATGAAGTAACATTCTCACAGAGCTTGTATGAAGGATTACATCTATGGAGTGTTGTTGTTAACTTTGTGGTAAGATGAAGGAACATTCTCAGAGAGCTTGTATGAAGGATTACATCTATGGGGTGTTGTTGTATAACTCTGTGGTAAGATGAAGTAACATTCTCACAGAGCTTGTATGAAGGATTACATCTACGGAGTGTTGTTGTTAAGTCTGTGATAAGATGAAGTAAAATTCTCACAGAGCTTGTATGAAGGATTACATCTATGGAGTGTTGTTGTTAACTTTGTGGTAAGATGAAGTAACATTCTCACAGAGCTTATATGAAGGATTACATCTATATGAGGTGTTAATGCACAACTCTGTGGTAAGATGAAGTAACATTCTCACAGAGCTTGTATGAAGGATTACATCTATGGAGTGTTGTTGTATAACTCTGTGGTAAGATGAAGTAACTTTCTCACAGAGCTTGTATGAAGGATTACATCTATGGGGTGTTGTTGTATAACTCAGTGATAAGATGAAGTAACATTCTCACAGAGCTTGTATGAAGGATTACATCTATGGAGTGTTGTTGTATAACTCTGTGGTAAGATGAAGTAACTTTCTCACAGAGCTTGTATGAAGGATTACATCTATGAGGTGTTGTTGTATAACTCTGTGATAAGATGAAGTAACATTCTCACAGAGCTTGTATGAAGGATTACATCTATGGGTTGTTGTTGTATAACTCTGTGGAAAGATGAAGTAACATTCTCACAGAGCTTGTATGAAGGATTACATCTATATGAGGTGTTGATGTACAACTCTGTGGTAAGATGAAGTAACATTCTCACAGAACTTGTATGAAGGATTACATCTATGGGGTGTTGTTGTATAACTCTGTGGTTAGATGAAGTAACATTCTCACAGAGCTTGTATGAAGGATTACATCTATGGAGTGTTGTTGTATAACTCTGTGATAATTTGAAGTAACATTTTCACGGAGCTTGTATGAATGATTACATCTATATGAGGTGTTGATGCACAACTCTGTGGTAAGATGAAGTAACATTCTCACAGAGCTTGTATGAATGATTACATCTATGGGGTGTTGTTGTATATCTCTGTGGTAAGATGAAGTAATATTCTAACAGAGCTTGTATGAAGGATTACATCTATGGAGTGATGTTGTTAACTCTGTGGTAAGTTGAAGTAACATTCTCACAGAGCTTGTATGAAGGATTACATCTATGGAGTGTTGTTGTTAACTCTGTGGTAAGATGAAGTTACATTCTCACAGAGCTTGTATGAAGGATTACATCTATGGAATGTTGTTGTATAACTCTGTGATAAGATGAAGTAACATTTTCACGGAGCTTGTATGAATGATTACATCTCTGGAGTGTTGTTGTTAACTCTTTGGTAAGATGAAGTAACATTCTCACAGAGTTTGTATGAAGGATTACATCTATGGAGTGTTGTTGTATAACTCTGCGGTAAGATGAAGTAACATTCTCACAGAGCTTTTATGAAGGATTACATCTATATGAGGTGTTGATGTACAACTCTGTGGTAAGATGAAGTAACATTCTCACAGAGCTTGTATGAAGGATTACATCTATAGAGTGTTGTTGTATAACTCTGTGATAAGATGTAGTAACATTCTCACAGCGCTTGTATGAAGGATTACATCTATGGAGTGTTGTTGTATAATTCTGTGGTAAGATGAAGTATCAATCTCACAGAGCTTGTATGAAGGATTACATATATGGAGTGTTGTATAACTCTGTGGTAAGATAAAGTAACATTCTTACAGAGCTTGTATGAAAGATTACATCTATGAAGTGTTGTTGTTAACTCTGTGATAAGATGAAGTAACATTCTCACAGAGCTTGTATGAAGGATTACATCTATGGAGTGTTGTTGTATAACTCTGTGGTAAGATGAAGTAACATTCTCAGAGCTTGTATGAAGGATTACATCTATGGAGTGTTGTTGTTAACTTTGTGGTAAGATGAAGTAACATTCTCACAGAGCTTGTATGAAGGATTACATCTATGGGGTGTTGTTGTATAACTCTGTGGTAAGATGAAGTAACATTCTCACAGAGCTTGTATGAAGGATTACATCTATATGAGGTGTTGATGTACAACTCTGTGGTAAGATGAAGTAACATTCTCACAGAGCTTGTTTGGGATTATATCTATGGAGTGTTGTTGTATAACTCTGTGGTAAGATGAAGTAACATTCTCACAGAGCTTGTATGAAGGATTACATCTATGGGGTGTTGTTGTATAACTCTGTGGTAAGATGAAGTAACATTCTCACAGAGCTTGTATGAAGGATTACATCTATGGAGGTTGTTGTATAACTCTGTGTAAGATGAAGTAACATTCTCACAGAGCTTGTATGAAGGATTATATCTATGGGGTGTTGTTGTATAACTCTGTGGTAAGATGAAGTAACATTCTCACAGAGCTTGTATGAAGGATTACATCTATGGAGTGTTGTTGTTAACTCTGTGGTAAGATGAATTAACATTCTCACAGAGCTTGTATGAACATCTATGGAGTGTAACAAGATGAAGTAACATATGGAAGGATGTTTTTGTAAACTCTGTGGTAATATGAAGTAACATTCTCACAGAGCTTATATGCTTGTATGAAGGATTACATCTATGGGGTGTTGTTGTATAACTCTGTGGTAAGATGAAGTAACATTCTCACAGAGCTTGTATGAAGGATTACATCTACGGAGTGTTGTTGTATAACTCTGTGGTAAGATGAAGTAACATTGTCAGAGCTTGTATGAAGGATTACATATATGGAGTGTTGTTGTATAACTCTGTGGTAAGATAAAGTAACATTCTTACAGAGCTTGTATGAAAGATTACATCTATGAAGTGTTGTTGTTAACTCTGTGATAAGATGAAGTAACATTCTCACAGAGCTTGTATGAAGGATTACATCTATGGAGTGTTGTTGTTAACTTTGTGGTAAGATGAAGTAACATTCTCACAGAGCTTATATGAAGTATTACGTCCATATGAGGTGTTGATGTACAACTCTGTGGTAAGATGAAGTAACATTCTCACAGAGCTTGTATGAAGGATTACATGTATGGGGTGTTGTTGTATAACTCTGTGGTAAGATGAAGTAACATTCTCACAGAGCTTGTATGAAGGATTATATCTATGAAGTGTTGTTGTATAACTCTGTGGTAAGATGAAGTAACATTCTCAGAGCTTGTATGAAGGATTACATCTATGGAGTGTTGTTGTTAACTTTGTGGTAAGATGAAGTAACATTCTCACAGAGCTTATATGAAGGATTACATCTATATGAGGTGTTGATTTACAACTCTGTGGTAAGATGAAGTAACATTCTCACAGAGCTTGTATGAAGGATTACATTTATGGAGTGTTGTTGTTTAACTCTGTGGTAAGATGAAGTAACTTTCTCACAGAGCTTGTATGAAGGATTACATCTATGGGGTGTTGTTGTATAACTCTGTGGTAAGATAAAGTAACATTCTCACAGAGCTTGTATGAAGGATTACATCTATGGAGTGTTGTTGTATAACTCTGTGGTAAGATGAAGTAACATTCTCACAGAGCTTGTATGAAGGATTACATCTATGGAGTGTTGTTGTTAGCTCTGTGGTAAGATGAAGTAACATTCTCACAGAGCTTGTATGAAGGATTACATCTATGGAGTGTTGTTGTTAACTCTGTGGTAAGATGAAGTAACATTCTCACAGATTTTGTATGAAGGATTATATCTCTGGAGTGTTGTTATTAACTGTTTGGTAAGATGAAGTAACATTCTCACAGAGCTTGTATGAAGGATTACATCTATGGGGTGTTGTTGTATAACTCTGTGATAAGATGAAGTAACATTCTCACAGAGCTTGTATGAAGGATTACATCTATGGGGTATTGTTTTATAACTCTGTGGAAAGATGAAGTAACATTCTGACAGAGCTTGTATGAAGGCTTACATCTATATGAGGTGTTGATGTACAACTCTGTGGTAAGATGAAGTAACATTCTCACAGAGCTTGTATGAAGGATTACATCTATGGAGTGTTGCTGTATAACTCTGTGGTAAGATGAAGTAACATTCTCACAGAGCTTGTATGAAGGATTACATCTATGGGGTGTTGTTGTATAACTCTGTGGTAAGATGAAGTAACATTCTCACAGAGCATGTATGAAGGATTACATCTCTGGAGTGTTGTTGTTAACTCTTTGGTAAGATGAAGTAACATTCTCACAGAGCTTGTATGAAGGATTACATCTATGGAGTGTTGTTGTATAACTCTGCGGTAAGATGAAGTAATATTCTCACAGAGCTTGTATGAAGGATTACATCTGTGGAGTGTTGTTGTATAACCCTGCGGTAAGATGAAGTAACATTCTCACAGAGCTTGTATGAAGGATTACATCTATGGAGTGTTGTTGTATAACTCTGTGGTAAGATGAAGTAACATTCTCACAGAGCTTGTATGAAGGATTACATCTGTGGAGTGTTGTTGTATAACCCTGCGGTAAGATGAAGTAACATTCTCACAGAACTTATATGAAGGATTACATCTATATGAGGTGTTGATGTACAACTCTGTGGTAAGATGAAGTAACATTCTCACAGAGCTTGTATGAAGGATTACATCTGTGGAGTGTTGTTGTATAACCCTGCGGTAAGATGAAGTAACATTCTCACAGAGCTTATATGAAGGATTACATCTATATGAGGTGTTGATGCTCAACTCTGTGGTAAGATGAAGTAACATTCTCACAGAGCTTGTATGAAGGATTACATCTATGGAGTGTTGTTGTAAACTTTGTTGCAAGATGTAGTAACATTCTCACAGAGCTTTTATGAAGGATTACATCTATATGAGGTGTTGATGTACAACTCTGTGGTAAGATGAAGTAACATTCTCACAGAGCTTGTATGAAGGATTACATCTATGGAGTGTTGTTGTATAACTCTGTTGTAAGATGAAACAACTTTCTCACAGAGCTTGTATGAAGGATTACATCTATGGGGTATTGTTTTATAACTCTGTGGAAAGATGAAGTAACATTCTGACAGTGCTTGTATGAAGGCTTACATCTATATGAGGTGTTGATGTACAACTCTGTGGTAAG
>NW_024725023.1:0-13012 GCF_018991925.1 Homarus americanus
GGAGGTGAGTGGTGGCCAAGACGTGGAAGAGGGAGGTGAGTGGTGGCCAAGACGTGGAGGAGGGAGGTGTGTGGTGGCCAAGACGTGGAGGAGGGAGGTGAGTGGTGGCCAAGACGTGGAGGAGGGAGGTGAGTGGTGGCCAAGACGTGGAGGAGGGAGGTATGTGGTGGCCAAGACGTGGAGGTAATACTCACAACTTCTTCCTCAATTAAAAATTAAAAATTATTTATTCCAGAAAAATATAAAATAAGACTGAAATAAATTTAGCATTGATGTATGGTAGAATCAGTACCGGTATAGAGCGAATAACATCAGGTATAAATTAATAAGGTAAAACATTGAGTTATTTAATTGTAAGTAAACACACGAAATGTCACTTGTTTAGGTGTTTAAAGAACATTAACACCTGGAGATGTTTATATTAAAAGTGACATAAGTCATCCCCACCCCAGTCCAGGAATGTCCCTCTCAGGACTCACATAAATCCCTAATATTTCATATAATCAGTTATAGTACATAGTTATATTCTAGATGCAAAATTTCTATATTTCTTTAATATTTCATCTATTTTCCTATTTTTAAACATCCACTCTCTTTGCTTGGGGACATTACAGTATTTATATGGGCATTTCTATATACATTAAGCAATGGACATTCCAGTATATAATGTGGCAGGGTATGGGATCTGGATGTTCTACAAACTCTACATTCTTTATCCTGTTCACTTCTCTCAGCTCCAAGTTCCCAATAATATTTATATCCTAATCTTAACCTCATATACACTGAATCTTTCCACCTACTCCTATCTTTCCCGTATGTAAATTTTGTGTTCATGAGAACATGGTGGTAATGTTTCATTGTTTCACTTTTCTCGTATATTTCATTCCTTTTGAAATTATCTTCTAGTGATTGTATTTTCCGTAATTTGCTCCTTAATTGTTTCAAGGTTTTAGTACATATTATGTCGATCTCGGCCTTTTCCGTGGCTCTTTTTGCTATTATATCTACTGTTTCATTAAGACCAATGCCTACATGTGAAGGGACCCATACAAATTGAACATTATGGCCATTTTTCCTTATTGTATTTACTAATTTTCTACATGAACCAATAATTATTTATCTAATCTAATTTAGTTTATTTGTTAATATTTATTTCTCCAGGTCAAACTTCATGCACAAAAACTTAACTTCAGAAATAAATTTTGAAAGACTTTGTATACTCATCTTGACTATAATACAACAACAGAGAAGCTCCCCATATGCTTAAACTAGAAACGCGAGGCTTCTTATTTTTACGTTATGATCATATACTTCTCACAGAATTCCACTTCAAATTACACTTGCAGGCTGACAAAACGTAATCTGTTGACAATAGTGGCTATTAAATAACGAAGCACAAATTGAGTCTGGCACGAAAGCATCATATGACCCTCCACACTGCCATGATTCCCCACTACAATGGAGATCATATGAAATGTTGTACACTTTAACACAGCTGTGCCGCCGCCACATGAGGGTTGAATCTCATAACAGTACATTTTTATTGTTTTCCTCAACGTTTATATAATTTTAATTAATACAGTGCGGCCACAAACAAGCCAGCTCGGGGCGGATGTCGGTAGTGGACAAAAATACTGTGTTTATGTTTTGTTGAAGTATTGATGGTCGGTCACTTAAAAGATTATTAGTAGGATTAAATTTACTGGGTTTTTTATAGTTATGTGAAACGAATAAGAATATTTTTTTTTAATTTAGAAAAAATATTAAGCAATTCACAGATCGTTTTAACTTGTAGTTTAGATTAAAAAAACAAAACAATAATTCCTTCATTGCGTTACAGCAGTAAATGTGTGTTTTTCGCTCATTTCTATAATTGCAGATCATGACACCAAATCATCTCAATGGCAGTTAAACCAAGTGATTTTTGTTGAGATGTGAGTTATTCTGTCAAATACTGAATTACTAAAAGTTAACGAAATTATATCATATGCCATAGGACAGATCAAGTTGTGTTGGTGGGTGGTGGACAACTGACAGTTTTTACTGTTAGGGAGAAAACGATCTTTCTCGGGTTGCGAGATACAGCAGAAATAATACCTAACGAAATTAGGGTCATATGACTGAGTCTACACAAATATTTGTTGTCTAAATGTATGGTAAGTAATGACTGACAAATCTTTACAGTGACAGAAAAAAATAACTAATAGCTGTCTGTTACAAACTTCCTCTATTTTTCTCCTCTTTTGGTGCTGTGAGGGACAGCACAAAATACAACGCCGCTAAAAGCTAATGGAATCAGACCTTATGACGGAGGGTAGAGAAATGTTATGTTGTGTACTGTAGATGTCTTGAACAGTGACTGACAAATCTTTGCAGTAATAGAGGGAACTTATAGTCGATATTGGAAAAATCATCTATATTTTCATGTTGCAGGTGTAATACTAAGTATATAATATGTGGCTATAAGCATGCAGAATTAGGCCTTATGACGAGGGCTAGATAAATGCATGTTGTGTAGATGTGTTGGTGAGGAGTGATGGACATAACCAGTAGGGTGTGTCAATTTAGGGGGTGAACTGGCTAAATTGAAAATCGAGTAATTTGGTAGCAATTTATTGTAGTCTTTAAGCATGCAAAACAATATTCTGGCATAAATTTTTTTTTATAATAAGTCCTACTTACATCAAATGGATTTTTAAATGTACATATTTGTGAATTTATAACATAACCAGCGTTTGCACACATGTTACTGTTTCAAGTTTCAAATTATTATATTTTATTATCCGTAGTCTATTTGAAAGTAACCAATGCCTTCATACTCTCTTTGCTTTGGTTTCTTGTCATCAGTAGTCTGCTTGCTATTTGTGCTTTGATGTAACCTTCTCGCCTCTCGTGGCTGTAAACATAGCCCGCTGCTTCTGTGACCATTTTCACACATCTCTCCACACTTTGAGTGTGGGAAGGCCACTTCGGCACCTGCATTGGAGTCTCTTTAAGGTTTCTCAATTCTTGGCGAGTTAGACTTGTTGTCAATGGTGGCTCTAAGACTTCCAAACTCAAGTCAACCAATTCTGACAATTTGGTGGCATTGACGTTTATTGGGGAAACTTTTCTTGAATGAAACGAACAGTCTCCCAACCGGTCGTCATCTATTAGCGTTCCTCTAATCTTTAGAATGACTTCTACAGCCTCGGTTCGGAGATTGGTACATTGACTGCAAAGCATTGCTTGCAAAACTGCTTCTGATCGAGCATACCAAGCGGACCTTCTTGCCACAGGTAACACGATGTCCCTCACTACCTTCCTCTGTGTTCTTACTAGCTGCAATTGAAACAAAAGGTGATTGGGCCCATCCACCCACATAGGATTAAGTTTCACACTAAACCACTGGGGAAGATAAACTCCAATAATAAATTCAACAATTAACCTCAAATTCTTCAGCACTTTGCCCTTCAATTCGTGTTTGGAAATCCAAATCCTGCAGAAACGAAGAGCTGTAGTTAACCAACAGCTGTGACTGACAGGTCCAATCTCCAAGAGAGCCAATGACTGAGGCACTTCTCCTGATCTTATTGCTTGGGCAATACGATAAGCATAGGATTGATCTGTGCTGAGATCTTTGATGACTCCTTCAGACAACGCCGGAAAGGGAGGGCCAACTTCGACCTTTGGAAAGGTTGTATTTATTTCTAGTTGTGTTGCTTCATCCAGCATGATGCCAAGGGGACCTGACCACTTGTTGTTGCTCTTTGTAGGACCATCAAGTTCCTGGATGAGATGACGAAGAGGTAGCTCGCCTGTATGTAAATCACATACAATCCAAACAAGTCTTCTTCCTAGTTTTTTCTCTAAATGCGTCATTACACCCCCCTGCCATCCGGTGTTCACTGCAGTTGAATCTCCACCAACAGCCTGCAGTGAACTGCCAAGTCCTCTCTCCTGAACCCAACATAAAATATGATCAGCAATGACCTCTGCATGTTTCTTCCCTTCTACTTCAGTTTCGGGAGCAAAGTGAAACAAAAACCGACCACCAGGCTCAGAACAGACAGAGTAGTGTTCTTCTTTGATGAGACCTGGAAACTTTCTGTTCACTCCCTCTACTTCTAGCAAAACTTTTGTGTCATCTATTCTTCCATCAAACAAAAGACAGGAGAGCCCTCCCTCGCTTAAATCTTTTTCATGCTGATCAGATATTTCCTTCATTATTTTTTCTTGTGCTCTTCTAATTTTATTATGATCTATCACCAAAGATACATCCTCTCGGCTGATGAGGCCTGCATCTATCCAAGCGGCAGTTGCAATTTCTGCAGCCTCACGAAGTCCAGCATGGTGGCGAATACTAGCTAAAGCAATGTTTGAAATATTTCTTGTGTTGTATTTCATTTTCTTTGGTAAAGGTTCAGATGGCTCTTTGGAACTATCATCTGATGTTGCTTCCTGTTCATCAGAAGAACTATCAAAGAAGTGATAAACATCTTGACACAGCTCTTCCTCTCTTTGGATGGCTTCTTCACTCTTCATTTTTTTCTTTTGTTCCCTCTCTCGGATTTGTTCTCTCTTCTTGGCATTAGCAATCTGCTTCTTTGTTTCTGAATAATCTATTGAACCCATTTGCATACTTCCTTGGCCTTCTGCCTTTGTCCTCTGTGCCTTTATAAATTCAAGCTCTAAAACAGGGATCTTCTTTTCACGAGGACAACCACAATCAATGTGGGAATTATTTTCTCTCTTACCTGAGTGAGAACAGTTGGATTCAGAACATAATTGTATGGAGCACTTGCAGGTCAAAATGTCAAACAGAGTATCAAGTGTGTGCAGAAATTCATTTTTCCTGGCCAAGTTTCCTTTACCAAGTGATGTTTCAACTGCTTTGTGCCATAATTTCGTTAGTTTTAGCTCAATAGTTCGACACTGATTAATCACAGGTGGTTTGAATAGTGCATTAGCTTTTGTCCATTGATGCAGAAGAGGACTATCATGTCATTTATGAGTTCTTTATCTGTATAGTTCCTTCTGTCCTTTGCATTTTTTTCTCGAAGGAGTAACCCTAATCTTAGCATGTCTCTCACTGTTGGAAGTTCTGATACAGGAAGCTCCTTCCCTTTACCAACTAGCAGGCTCAAGTGGGTTGACAACTGACTTCTTGTCTTCAATTTTGACATCTTCACACTATCTGACAAATAGAAAAATATTTCAATGTTTCATAATTCAATTGTTGTTTCAAAAAATATCAATTTGTTTATCAAAAATGCTGTAACAGAAATAACATAATAATTTCTTAGAACATAATGTTTTATACAATGATATAAGTAACTGCGACAATCAATATGCCCTACTTACAATAATTAAAATGTAGAATTCGTCTGGTAGAGTAGGTGCAAGTGCAATGAGAGCAAACCACCGTCTATGATATCTAGAAGGAGAGTGAGCCGGGCGCCTTATCCTCACGCTTGGTACAAGTCAAAACAAGAATTTTAACTGTCCCACACGGAGAGCCTGTTCATGTTCATGTTCTGACATGCATATTGTACACAAGCTATAGAACCATAAAATACTCCATAATCCATATGCTTACATGAGATTAGTTAATATCAAGTGAATAATTCTAATCAAGTCTCATTAATTTGTTGAAATACTGATATTTGAAACTTTAAGGTATAAAGAGGCACAATATTTTGACTACCAAATTTGATTTTTAACATGCTGACAAAATTGACACACCCTAATATATATATATATATATATATATATATATATATATATATATATATATATATATATATATATATATATATATATATATATATATATATATATAAGGTATAGTTTTAAGTTATTAAAATTATTATAATTATGAGATATACAACTATAACATAGCTACAGTATATGCACAAGAGCGCATACCTCTAATAAATAATGTAATTAAGAAACATGCAATATTGTCTTTTCACTTATGATGCCACACAACTTACTTTACTCTCATGTTTCACCACGCTATAAACATCTTGTATAAAAATCGATGATATTGATATTCATAACAGTAAAATCATTTAATTTATAAATAAGATAATTCATCGAAATAAATTTGTCAAGCAGCAAGGAGCCATTTTACTTAACAGATGTTTTCTGAATACAAATTTTCGACCGAGAGAGAGAGAGAGAGAGAGAGAGAGAGAGAGAGAGAGAGAGAGAGTAACGTTTTGAAAATTTTATCTGACGCAGAGCTGAAAAATATTACCCAAATGGATTGATCTCTTAATCTGGTGTTCCGTGTTGGGTTCATCATCAGCGCCATGTATACAGTACTGTTAG
The DNA here is from genome assembly GCF_018991925.1 of Homarus americanus. NCBI lineage: Eukaryota > Metazoa > Arthropoda > Malacostraca > Decapoda > Nephropidae > Homarus > Homarus americanus. Next base: position 6,316 of record NW_024725023.1, read on the forward strand.
TTGACAGATAATCTGTAATTCTTAGAGGAAGCTCGATCCCGTGTACCGAGTGTTGGGATGTGAGGCTCTTTACCGTGTAACTAAGAGATGCAGGTAACAAGAGATGAAGATGGGGACAATAAGAGGGAGTAAGAAAGGAAGAGAGAGGGTTGAGAAAAAAATGAGACAGGCAGACACGGGGAGAGAGTGAGAGACAGACGGACAGACAGACAGAAAATCATTGAAAAGGAGACAGAGGCAGAATGAGTTTAGAATAAGACGGTAGAACAAATAAAGTGATGGAAAGAAATAGACAAAACAAGAAAATAAGTGAAAGAAATAGATAAAAAACGCTGACAGAAATAGAGGGAAACTGAACCAGACAGAGAGAGAGAAATATGAACAGGGAGAGAGAGAGAGAGAGGGAGAGAGAGAGAGAGAGGCAGAAGTGGTCAACGAGAGAGGGTGAGGAAGAAAAAGAAAGAAGGAAGGAAGAGAGAGAGAGGGAGAGAGAAAGATGAACAGACAGACAGACAGAGAGAAGGACGATGCATGAGGGGAGCAGGTCGCAGCTGCTTGCATGACAGTCCTGGGATAAAAAAACCCGCATGAGAAGCTACGTGCTGAGGGGGTAATATGTCATGCACGGACCTTCTTAGGCAACTCTTGCGTGTGTTCAGGTGTTCCGTGTGTTTAGGCGTTCCGTGTGTTTAGCTGTTGCGTGTATTCATGCGTTGCGTGTATTCATGCGTTCCGTGTGTTCAGGTGCTCCGTGTATTCATGCATTCCGTGTGTTCAGGTGTTGCGTGTATTCAGGCGTTCCGTGTGTTCAGGTGTTCCGTGTGTTCAGGCGTTCCGTGTGTTTATGCGTTCCGTGTGTTCAGGTGTTCCGTGTGTTCAGGTGTTCCGCGTGTTCAGGCATCCAGTGTGTTTAGATGTTGCATATGTTCAGGCGTTCCGTGCGTTCAGCTGTTCCGTGTGTTCAGGTGTTCCGTGTATTCATGCGTTCCATGTGTTCAGGTGTTCCGTGTATTCATGCGTTCCGTGTGTTCAGGTATTCCGTGTATTCAGGCGTTCCGTCCGTTTAGGTGTTCCATGTGTTCAGGAGTTCCGTGTGTTTAGGCGTTCCGTGTATTCAGGTGTTGAGCGTATTCATGCGTTCCGTGTGTTCAGGTGTTTCGTGTTGTTAGATGTTCTGGGTAATAAGTTCTATATGCAGGAAGAACACAAACACCTGTATAGTTTAGCCAGAGTTCGGTTTTACTGGATAAGAGTATGTACACAGATTGGATGCACTGCTCCTAGCTAAGCTCTTGGTCACTACCATAGACGACGTATGGCAAGTGATACATTAGCAGCTTCCATACGTCGCCAGGCACGATAATTAAGCGTGTGGGATATGGTAATAACATTGCCACGCTGCTAGCTAGGCTGAATAAATATAAATGGAGCACATACATAATATACATACATAATACATAATCCAGCATACATAATATACATACACCTCCCTCCCCCCTATACGCTCATAGCAAAGTCTTGAGCGGACCTTTTCTTCTGGATCCGTTCTGAGCGTCGAGGGACTTCATCACTGGGAAGGGTATGGGACTCAACACTGGTGGCGGGGCCAGCAGAAGGCAGTGTTACGGGGCGGAGAAAACGGCGGTTCCTCCACCACACACGACCACTGGGTAACCGCACCTGGTAGTCCCGTGACCTGCCGAGACCCATGACTACGCCTACTTTGTCCCAACGTAGGGAGGTCGGGTCCTGAACACGGACTTGGGTACCGACACTCAACCTGGGGAGAGAACGGGCGTGGTCGTTGTAGCGGGCGACGACGTCCTGAACACGTTCGGCGGCTCGGCGATCACAATCCTCTGTCTTGGCCTGCCACTCCTTGGAGAAGGATTGAGGGTGAGCAGGGACACAAGAACGAAGGGAGCGTCCATACAAAACCTGGGCAGGGGAGCGTCCGGTGTAGTTGGGTGTGTTGCGGAGTTCAAGAAGACCCGGGTCGAAGGCCTCGCAGTCAATATTCCCAAAAGGGGCCACCTTAAGGATGAGGTGCTTCAAAGATTTGACAGCAGCCTCAGCGTGGCCGTTGGACTGCGGGTAATGGGGCGATGACAACACATGCCGGACTCCCCATCGGTCAAGGAAAGCAGCAAAGTCCCGGCTTGTGAACTGAGGCCCTCCGTCGGTTCGCAGGCGTGCAGGAACGCCCACGTCACGGAAGTAGTGGCGGAACTTGCTGATGGTGGCGGCAGACGTCGTGTCATTACCGCCCTTGATGACAACCGGCCAACCAGAGAGACGGTCGACGATAACCAGGAAGGATTTTCCTGACACACAGAAAAAGTCGGCCGACACAGACTCAAAGGGGCGGGTGGGGTTGTCGTCACTCATGAAGGGTACCTGCTGCTGGCTGGGTTGTAATACGTGGCGGGGCTTACACACCTGGACAGCATTGGAGATGTCGGGGTCGATGCCAGGCTGGAACACAGTCTGTCGTGCACGTCGTTTGGTGGCCTCAGCTCCACGGTGACTGTCGTGAAGGCGAGCCAGGGCGTGGGGACGTGATGCAGCAGGGACAACTACCGAAGGAGAGGTGTCACTGGCCAGAGGTAGGGGTAGGGCGGCAGCAGGGTAGTTGCTGCTCCCTTCGTGCACCCTGTTGGCGTGATTTACCTCGAGAATCGGTGTTGGGAAGTCCTGGGAGATGATGGCCAACTCTTGACAATGTCTGTAGGACAGCAAGGGAGTCGGGACACCATTATGCACGTCAATCCAGGCCTGGCACGACCTGTTGCCAAAGGTGACATGTGCATAGAGTGAACCCAGGGCTGGGGCCATCTGTGAACCATCTGCCATAAAGCGGAGGTCCTCGGGAGGCGGTCCTAGATCGCTTGGAGAGAGCCCCAAGCATCGCAAATGCTGGGGACCGATGACTGTAGCATCAGCGCCGGTGTCGGGCAACATCTGAAGACGGGATGACACACCGCCGTAGGTCACGATGACGCTGATGTACTGGGGGACTTTGGTCCTGGGATGCGAGGAGTACACCCTCCTAAAATGGGTCGGGCTTTGTCCAGGGTCGTCGTTCTTCTGATTTGGCGACTGTGGGCGGCCCTCACTGGTAGAAGGGCGCCGAAGCTTCCGCCGACGCTGTCCCTTGGGTTCGTGGGTAGGGCAACACTTGTCATAGTGGCCCAGACGACCGCACACATTGCACTGGACGCGTTTGGCTGGGCACCGTACTGTGAGTGACCAGTGGCCCTTACGGTCACAACTGTTGCAGGTAGACTGAGCAGCTGGACACACCTGTGTTCCGTGCTGCTTACCACAGTTGTTACAAAATGAACCGGGCGTGGACGTGGTGGGCGAAGGCGTAGGAGCAGACTTCTTGTCCTTCTTGTACCGGGACACAGCGCGTACAGCTGTAGGGGGAGCTCGGATGGCAGAGGTGGCACACCTGGCAGCCTCATAGGAGCGACATATCGTCAGCACATCCTGAAGAGAAGAGGAAGAGTCGAGGGAGGTGAGGCGTTGGACAAGTTCCTCGTCCTTAACACCCATCAGGATCACCTGCTTCAACTGGGTCTCCTCGCACTGCTGGTGGTGGCCTAAACATATATCTACCTCTTCCGAGGCTCTCTTAAGACGTACATAAAAGCGTCAAAAGACTCACCCTCCATCTGTCTGCAGCTAAACAATTCCCTCCTGCGCAGAGCTTCATTCTGCTGTCCTTTGATGTGCCGTTGTAGAACGTCCAGTACCTCCTCTACAGACAGCGAAGAGGTTGGGGGTACCTGCAACGTATGTTCTAAGACACGCTGAACTTCCAAGGACAGGCACATACGCAGCTGGATGAGTTGTTTAGGCTGTGACAAACTCTGGAGATCCACCATTGTAGCATAATCAGCCCACCGCCGCCGCCATTCGCGAAAAGTCTGGAAATTTACATCAGGCTCCAAGATGGGCGGTGTTTGAGCTGCTGCTTTAGGTGGGGCTGGGGGGCGTGAAGGAAGCATGGATGAGGTATCTGAACCGTTCAGTACCGAGGCAGTGTTAGAGCCAGGGGCTTGGTTAACAGTGAGGCGAGATATCAAGGCTTCAAACCGTGCACTGTCTTCCATTCTCCGTTGGTGGTCTCGTTCTGCCTCTGCTTGCCTTCTGTGCTCATCCGCCAAACGTCTGTGGGCTTCATCCTCGCGTCTCTCATCTCTCATAAACTTCATTAAGGCAATTATCTCTGGAGATAACGCTGAATGTTGAGGTGAAGGGCTGCGCGATGTTGTGGGAGCTGGGCCGGCCTGGTCATCCATCTCTGGGGGACTATCATCCGCTTGACTCATCCAGGCGCTGGGTCCACGGCTACGTAAGGCATGAGACATAACTACTTTATCTGTGTACTGTGTCTTAAATCAGTGTTGACCGGTCAGCCCGTCGCATCAACAAGATTTCAGACAAAAAAATTAATTAAATACACAGATTATATATATAAAATATATATAAGAAAGCCGCGCGGTCAGCAAGTGTTAGTACATGTATGTGTGTGTGTCCCAGGCAGGCAGAGCGTCTCGCCCCAGCTGTGAGGGGGGGTGGAGGCGGCGCTGTGAGGGAGGGGGGTGGAGATAGGAGTAGCTCAGTCGCTCTCTGTAAACGGTCAGAGGAGGGTGCGCTGAGCTCTACGCCCCACAAATGCCCAGAACATGCCGTATACCTTGGAAATCCGTTCGAACAAGGTCACACATGAATGGCACGAAACACACAATGCACTAAACACTTCACAGAAAATCACTGTCACTGACACTGCTCAAAGTTGCGAAATTCTTCGAGGGATGACGCGGGGTTGACCCAAGGCGGGGATCCATCAGCCGGCTTTCCACAAACTTGCACTAATCACTCGTAATAATCAAGTAAAACTACGCACTGCGCCATGTTAGGTATTCTGGGTAATAAGTTCTATATACAGGAGAGAACACAAACACCTGTATAGTTTTGTAGGTTCGGTTTACTGGATAAGAGTATGTACACAGAGGTGGATAGCACTGCTCCCTAGCTAAGCTCTTGGTCAACTACCATAGACGACGTATGGCAAGTGATACATTAGCAGCTTCCATACGTCGCCAGGCACATTAATTAAGCGTGTGGGATATGGTAATAACATTGCCACACGCTGCTAGCTAAACTGAATAATAAATATAAATGGAGCATACATAATATACGCCACATAATACATAATCAGCATGCATAATATACATACACATTGTGTTCAGGTGTTCCGTGTGTTCAGGTGTTCCGTGTGTTCAGGCATCCCGTGTGTTTAGGTGTTCCGTGTGTACAAGTGTTCCGTGTTATAGTATTCCGTGTGGTCAGGTGTTCCATGTGTTACGTGTGTTCAGGTGTTCTGTGTATTCAGGCATTCCGTGTGTTTAGGTGTTCCGTGTGATCATGTATTCAGGTGTTCCGTGTGTTCAGGCGTTCCCTGCGTTTAGGTATTCTGTGTGTTCAGGTGTTCCGCGTGTTCAGGTGTTCCGTGTGTTCAGGTGTTCCGTGTGTTCAGGTGTTCCGTGTTATAGTATTCCGTGTGCTCAGATGTTCTGTGTTACGTATGTTCAGTTGTTCTGTGTATTCAGGCGTTCCGTGTGTTTAGGTGTTCCGTGTGTTCACGTATTCAGGTGTTCCATGTGTTCAGGCGCTCCGTGAGATTAGGTGTTCCGTGTTATCATGTATTCAGGTGTTCCATGTGTTTAGGCGTTCCGTGTGTTAAGGTGTTCCGTGTGTTCAGGTGTTCCGTGTATCTAGGTGGTCGGTGTGTTTAGGTGTTCCGTGTGTTCAGGTGTTCCGTGTTATAGTATTCCCTGTGCTAAGGTGTTCCATGTGTTCCGTGTTCAGGTGTTCCGCGTGTTTAGGCGGTCAAGGTCTGAGGAGTAATGCAGACACACGTTTTGTGCCCTAATAAAATCAGTGTGTGTGTGTGTGTGTGTGTGTGTGTGTGTGAATACAATAATATGAAGCACCTTAATACTAAAAGACCCATTTTCTTATATAATCATGTACTGTATTATTTTCTTGTCATACGCACAACTCTTACACCTACATGGGGCTAAATGGCCCCCTTAAGCTAGTTTGCCATTGGGTTGTGCTTGTAGCGTAGTATTTCTAAGGCAGAAGTCGAAATTTAACTTAACCTGACGGGCTCCCTCTAACTGAAGGTCTTCCGTCTTATGCGGCCTGTGAGCACACGAGACCTCAGTCGATATGAAGAGTATTTTATTACAATGTATCAAAAACTTTACCAGGATGTGCAAATAACATCTGAACGTAAATACGAAGTAAACACAGAATAAATAAACACATAAGTTACTTGAAAGCACATAACACCTAAGGACAAGGAACACATCAACACAGCAACACCTCAAACATCTCAACGACCTCAACAGCAAAAAACTCAAACAAGAAACACTATAAGAACAAGGAACATATCAACATAGCAACACCTCAAACAAGGTACACCTCAACACACAAGAGCAACTCAAACAAGGAAAGTTTCAATGCAAAAGAACACCTAAACACAAAAAATGAAACGAGAAACACCATAATAACAAGGAACATATCAACACAGCAATACCTCAAACAAGGAACACCTTAACCCATAGGAATACATCAACAAGAAACATCTTAAAACACAGGAACACTTCAACAGGCAACA
>NW_024725024.1:0-57961 GCF_018991925.1 Homarus americanus
GGTGGGGAGTGTCAGAGGTGCACCTGGGAGTGTCAGGTGAGCAACAGAGAATGCCATAGGTGTAACTGGGAGGCAGGAGGTGTAACTGGGAGGTCAGAAGTGTACCTGGAGTGTCTGAGGCACCAGAGTGTCGGAGGCAAAACAGGGAGTGTCAGAGAATCTGAGCCAGAGGAGTACCTGGGAGCAAGTTTAGGATGTACCAGGAGCACAGAGGAGCACGGGAGCAAGCCAGAGGCACCCGGGATGCCTGAGGTACATGGAGGTCAGAGGTGTAATGGCAGTGTCAGCTGAGTAACAGGGAGCACAGAGGTGTCCTCGGGAGACCAGGAGGTGTACCTGGGAGTGTCAGAGGTACCTGGGAGAGTCCGAGGTGTACCTGAGCGAGGTACTAGGGAGTATCGAGGTGTACCTGGGGCCAGAGGTACCTGGGAGCACAGAGGTACCTGGCAGTGTCAAGAGGTGTACCTGGGAGCAGTCAGAGATGTACCTGAGAGTGTCAGAGGTGTACCCAGGGCGGACATGTACCTGGGAGTGTCTGAGGAGCACCAGGAAGTCTGTGAGCACGGGAGTGCTGAGAGATGGACCTTGGAGTGTCAGAGGTGTACCTGGGAGTGTCAGAGTTGTACCTGGGAGGCCAGAGGTACCTGGGAGTGTCGGAGGTACCTGGGAGTGTGAGAGGTGCACTGGGAGTGTCTGAGGTGACCTGGGAGGACTGAGGTGTACCTGCTGTCTGAGGTTCACCCGGCAGTGTCACCTGAGGGGTACTTGGGAAATGGCAGAACCAGGAATGTAAGAGGTGCAACCTGGGAGTGCACAAGGTGTACCTGGGAGTGTCAGAGGTACCATGGAGTGTCAGAGGAGTACCTAGAGTGCTCTGAGGTGTACTGGGAATGTCAGAGGTACCTGGGAGGTCAGAGGTGTACCTGGCAGATGTGAGGAGTACCTGGGAGTGTCAGATGTATCTGGGAGTGTCTGGGGTGTACCTGGGAGAGGTACCTGGGAGTGTCAGAGGATACATGTGAGCATCAGAGGCACCTGGGAGCTGCAGGTGTACCTGGGAATGTCAGAGAGGTGTACCTGGGACCGGGTCGGGGACCTGGGAGTGTCGGAGGTGTCCCTGAGAGTGTCAGAGGTACCTGGGAGTGCCAGAGGTGTACCTGGGAGAGTCAGGTGGTACCTGGAGGTCAGGTAAGGCTCAGGAGGTCAGAGGAGTACCTGGGAGGTTGGAGAGGTATCTGGAGAGTGACAGAGGTGTACCTGGGAGGCCTGAGGTGTACCTGGGAGCAAGGGAAGATGTAGGAGGTTGTGGGTGTGCTCAGGGAGGCCAGAGGAGACCTGGGAGGCCGGAGGAGCACCTGGGAGTGCAGGGTGCACCTGGGAGGCCGGAGGTGTACCTGGGAGTGTCGGAGGTGCACCTGGGATTGAGGTGGGTACCTGGGAGTGTCAGGAGGTGTACCTGGCAGTGTCAGAGGTGCCTGAAGCACAGAGATGTACCTGGGAGTGTCAGGAGGTACCTGGAGGCCAGTGGAGTACCAGGAATGTCAGTGGAGCACCGGGAGTGTCTGAAGGTACTGGGAGGTCAGAGGTGTCCTGGGAGGCCGGAGGTACCTGGGAGGTCTGAGGTGTACCTGGGAGTGGCGAGGCATACAGAGGACAGGTGTTCAGGGAATGTCTGGGGGAGTACCTGGGAGGTCAGAGGAGTACTGGGAGTGCCAGGGGTGTACTTGAGTACAGAGGGTGTACTGGGAGGTCAGAGGTACCTGGGAGTGCCTGAGTGTACCTGGGAGAGCGGTGGTGTACCTGGGAGGCCAGGTGAGTACCAGGAGGTCAGAGGAGTACCTGGGAGAGCCAGGAGTACTGGGAGGCCTGAGGTGTACCTGTGAGGCATGAGGTACCTAGGAGCAAGCCAGGTGTTTTCAGGAGTGTCAGAGGAGCACCTGGGAGTGCCAGAGGAGCACCTGGGAGGTCAGAGGAGTACCTGGGAGGCCTGAGGTGTACCTAGAGAGTCAGTGGTGTACCTGGGAGCATGGTGAGTACCAGGAATGCCAGAGGAGTACCTGGGAGGCTGGGAGGTGTACCTGGGAGCACAGAGGTACCTGGGAGTGTCAGAGGGTGTACCTGGGAGGTCAGGTACCTGGGAATGTCAGGGGTGAACTGGGAGCAAGCTGGAGGGTAACTGGGAGTGTGAGAAGTGTACCTGGAGTGTCTGAGGTGTACCTGGGAGGCCAGAGGTGTACCTGGGAGTGTCTGAGGTGTACCTGTGAGTGAATGAGGTACCCAGGAGGCCAGGTGTGTTCCCAGGAGGTCAGAGGAGTACCTGGGAGTGTCAGGGGGTGTACCTGGGAGCAAGCCAGAGGTGTACCTGGGAGTGTCAGAAGTGTACCTGGTAGTGTCTGAGGTGTAACTGGGAGAGCGGGGTGGTGCACCTGGGAGCGTCAGGTGAGTAACAGGAGTGTCAGAGGAGTACCTGGGAGGTCAGAGGTGTACCTGGGAGTGTCAGGGTGTACCTGGGAGTGTCTGAGGTACCCAGGAGGTGCATGAGGTGTACCAGGAGTGTCAGGTGTGTTCCAGGGAGTGTCAGAGGAGCACCTGGGAGCTCAGAGTTGTGACCTGTAGTGCTCAGAGGTGTACCTGGGCATCAGGTGTACCCGGGAGTGTCACAGGTGTACCTGGGAGGCCAGAGAACCAGAAGTGTGAGGAGGTGCACTGGGAGTGTGCAAGAGGACCAAAGGGAGGTACCAGGAGTGTCAGAGGAGTACCTAGGGAGGTCAGAGGTGTACCTGGGAGGCCCGAGGTGTACCTGGAGAGGTTGGGGTGTACCTGGGAACACAGGTAACTGGGAGCAATGGGAGGTGTAACTGGGAGGAGAAGTACCTGGGAGGCCTGAGGCACTGGGAGGTCGGAGGTGTACCAGGGAGTGTCAGAGGTGTACCTGGGAGTGTCAGAGGTGTGACCTGGGAGGCCAGGGTGCACCAGGAGGTCAGTGGAGCACCTGGGAGTGACAGAGGTGTACCTGGGAGTGTCGGAGGTGCAACATGGATTGTCGAGTGTACCTGGCAGTGTCAGCGGTGTACCTGGGAGTGTCAGAGGTGTTCCTGGGAGGTCTGAGGTGTACCTGGGGGTGCTGAGGTACCTGCGAGTGTCTGAGGTGTACCCGGGAGTGCCTGAGGTTCACCTGGCAGTGTCTGGAGGTGTACTGGGAATGTCAGGAGAACCAGAAGTGTAAGAGGTGTACCTGGGAGGCCAAAGGTACCTGGGAGCACAGAGGTACCATGGAGTGTCAGAGGAGCACCAAGAGTGCTGAGGGGGCACGGAGGTGTACCTGGGAGGTCAGAGGTGTACCTGGCAGCAGCAGAGTACCTGGGAGTGTCAGGATGCATCTGGGAGTGTCTGGGGGTGTACCTGGGAGGCCAGAGGTGTACCTGGGAGAGGTCAGAGTATACATGAGCATGAGAGGTGAACCTGGGAGTGTCTGAGGGGTACCTGGGAGGCCAGAGGTGTACCTGGGAGTGTCAAAGGTGGACCTGGGAGTGTCGGAGGTGTTCCCTGAGAGTGTCAGAGGTGTACCTGGGAGTGCCAGAGGTACCTGGGAGAGTCATGGTACCTGGGAGGTGTAAGTACCAGGGAGGCCAGAGGAGTACCTGGAGTGCTAGGAGGTGTACCTGAGAGTGACAGAGGTGTACCTGGGAGTTCGAGGTACCTGGGAGGTATGAGGTGTACCTAGGGAGGTTGGGTGTTTCAGGAGTGTCAGAGTAGTACCTGGGAGTGTGAGGAGTACCTGGGAGTGTCAGGGGTGTACCTGGGAGTGTCAGAGGTGTACCTGGAAGTGTCAGAGGTGTACCTGGGAGGCCACAGGTGTACCTGGGAGTGTCAGAGGTGTACCTGGCAGTGTCTGAGGTGTGCCTGGAAGTGTCAGAGATGTACCTGGAGCAGTCAGAGGTGTACCTGGAGGTGGAGCACCAGGAATGTGGGTGAGCACGGGAGTGTCTGGAGGTACCTGGGAGGTCAGAGGCCATGGAGTGTCAGAGGAGTACCTAAGAGTGTCTGAGGTGTACCTGGGAATGCTGGGAGGTGTACCTGGGAGCAAGTCAGAGGTGTACCTGGCAGCAGAGGAGTACCTGGGAGGCCAGATGTGTACTGGGAGTGTCAGGGGTACCTGGGAGTGTCAGAGGTGTACCTGGGAGTCAGAGGCATACATGTGAGTATCAGAGGTGTACCTGGGAGTGCCTGAGGTGTACCTGGGAGTGCCAGAGGTACCTGGGAGGTCAAAGGTGGACCTGGGAGGTCGGATGTCTCCTGAGTGTCAGAGGTGCCTGGGAGTGCCAGAGGTACCTGGGAGAGTCATGGTGCACTGGGAGGTCAGGTAAGCACCAGGGAGGTCAGAGGAGTACCTGGGAGGCCAGAGGTGTACCTGAGAGTGACAGAGGTGTACCTGGGAGTGCCTGAGGTGTACCTGGGAGTGTATGAGGTGTACCTAGGAGTGTCAGGTGTTTCCAGGAGTGTCAGAGTAGTACCTGGGAGCACAGAGAGTACCTGGGAGGTCAGGGTGTACCTGGGAGGGTCAGAGGTAACCTGAAGTGTCGGAGGTGTACCTGGGAGTGTCACAGGTGTACCTGGGAGGACAGAGGTGTACCTGGCAGTGTCAGAGGTGCCTGGAAGTGTCAGAGATGTACCTGGGAGGTCAGAGGTACCTGGGAGTGTTGGGGTGAGTACCAGGAATGCTGGTGGAGTACCTGGGAGTGTCTGAGGTGTACCTGGGAGGTCAGAGGTGTACTGGGAGTGTCAGGAGACCTGGGAGTGTCTGAGGTACCTGGGAGTAAAGGAGGTGAACCTAGGAGTGACAGGTGTGTTCCAGGGAATGTCAGAGGAGTACCTGGAGTGTCAGAGGAGTACTTGGGAGGTCAGGGTGTACCTGGGAGGTCAGAGGCACCTGGGAGGTCAGAGGTGTACCTGGAGGTGTCTGAGGTGCACCTGGGAGAGTCAGGTGTGTACCTGGGAGGCCAGGTGAGCACCAGGAGGTCAGAGGAGTTCCTGGGAGTGTCAGAGGTGTACCTGTGAGTGCATGAGGTGTACCTAGGAGTGTCAGGGGTTTTCCAGGGAGTGTCAGGTGTTTTCCAGGGAGGTCAGAGGAGTACCTGGGAGGTCAGAGGAGTACCTGGGAGGTCAGAGGAGTACCTGGGAGTGTCTGAGGTGTACCTAGGAGAGTCAGTGGTGTACCTGGGAGTGTCAGGAGTACCAGAATGTCAGAGGAGTACCTGGGAGTGTCAGAGGTGTACCTGGGAGGTCAGGTGAGTACCTGGGAGTGCTCAGAGGTGTACCTGGGAGTGTCAGTGGTGTACCTGGGAGTTCGAGGTGTACCTGGGAGAGTCAGTGGTGTACCTGGGAGTGTCAGGTGAGTACCAGGGAGTGTCAGAGGAGTACCTGGGAGAGCCGAGAGGTGTACCTGGGAGTGTCTGAGGTGTACCCGGGAGTGAATGAGGTGTACCTAGGAGTGCTCAGGTGTGTTCCAGGAGGTCAGAGGAGTACCTGGGAGGTGAGAGGTGTACCTGGTAGTGTCAGAGGTGTACCTGGGAGTGTCTGAGGTACATGAGTGTAGGAGGTGTACCTAGGAGTGTCAGGTGTGTTCCAGGGAGTGTCAGAGGAGTACCTGGGAGTGCCAGAGGAGTACCTGGGAGTGTCAGGTGTACCTGGGAGTGTCAGAGGTACCTGGGAGTGTCAGAGGTGTACCTGGGAGTGTCTGAGGTACCTGGGAGAGTCAGTGGTGTACCTGGGAGTGTCAGGTGAGTAACAGGGAGTGTCAGAGGAGTACCTGGGAGTGTCAGAGGGGTACCTGGGAGTGTCAGGGGTGTACCTGGGAGTGTCTGAGGTGTACCTGGTGTGTATGAGGTGTACCTAGGAGTGTCAGGTGTGTTCCAGGGAGTGTCAGAGATACCTGGGAGTGTCAGAGTTGTACCTGGGAATGTCAGAGGTGTACCTGGGAGCAGAGGCCTGGAGTGTCAGAGGTGTACCTGGGAGTGGAGAACCAGGAAGTGTAGGAGGTGTAACTGGGAGGTCAAGGCACCTGGGAGTGTCGAGGTGTACCAGGAGTGTCAGAGAGTACCTAGAGTGCTCAGAGGTACCTGGAGTGTCTGGAGGTACCTGGGAGGTCAGGGGTACCTGGAATGTCAGGGGTGTAACTGGGAGTGTCGGAGGTGTAACTGGGAGGTGAGAAGTGTACCTGGGAGTGTCTGAGGTGTACCTGGGAGGTCGGAGGTGTACCAGGGAGTGTCAGAGGTGTACCTAGAGTGTCAGAGGTGTACCTGGGAGAGCGGGGTACCAGGGAGTGTCAGGTGAGTACCTAGGTGTGCCAGAGGTGTACCTGGGAGTGTCGGAGGTGTACATGGGAGTGTCAGAGGTGTACCTGAGAGGACAGAGGTGTACCTGGGAGTGTCTGAGGTGCACTGGGAGGCATGAGGTGTACCTAGGAGTGTCAGGTGTGTTCCAGGAGTGTCAGAGGAGTACCTGGGAGTGTCAGAGGAGTACCTGGGAGTGTCAGGGGTGTACCTGAGTGTCAGAGGTGTACCTGGCAGTGTCAGAGGTACCTGGGAGTGTCAGAGATGCACGAGAGTGTCAGAGGTGTACCTAGAGTGTCGGACGGTACCTGGGAGGTCAGAGGAGTACCAGGGAATGTCAGTGGAGTACCTGGGAGGTCAGAGGTGTACCTGGGAGGCCAGAGGTGTACCTGGCAGTGTGAGGTGTACCTGGGAATGTCAGGAGAAACCAGGAAGTGTAAGAGGTGTACCTGGGAGTGTCATGTGTACCTGGGAGGTCAGAGGTGTACCAGGGAGGTCAGAGGAGTACCTAGGAGTGTCTGAGATGTACCTGGGAGTGTCAGAGGTGCACCTGGGAGAAGTCAGAGGTTTACCTGGGAGTGTCAGAGGTGCACCTGGAGTGTCGGAGGTGTCCCTGAGAGTGTCAGAGGTGTACCTGGGAGTGCCAGAGGTGTACCTTGAGAGTCAGTGGTGTACCTGGGAGGTCAGGTAAGTACCAGGGAGTGTCAGAGGAGTACCTGGGAGTTAGAGGTGTACCTGGGAGTGACAGAGGTGTACCTGGGAGTGACTGGTACCTGGGAGGTATGAGGTGTACCCAGGAGTGTCAGGTGTGTTCCAGGAGCGTCAGAGGAGTACCTGGGAGTGTCAGAGGAGTACCTGGGAGTGTCAGAGGTGTACCTCGGAGTGTCAGAGGTGTACCTGGGAGTGTCGGAGGTGTACCTGGGAGTGTCACAGGTGTACCTAGGAGGACAGAGGTGTACCTGGCAGTGTCAGAGGTGTACCTGGTGTCAGAGATGTACCTGAGAATGTCAGAGGTACCTAGGAGTGTCGGACGTGCACTGGGAGTGTCAGAGGAGTACCAGGAATGTCAGTGGAGTACCTGGAGTGTCAGAGGTACTGGGAGTGTCAGAGGTGTACCTGGGAGTGTCAGAGGTACCTGGGAGTGTCAGAGGTGCCTGGGAGTGTCGAGGTGACCTGGAGAGGTGCACCTGGGAGTGTCTGAGGTGTACCGGGGAGTGTTTGAGGTGTACCTGGGAGTGTCTGAGGTACCTGGCAGTTCGAGGTACTGGGAATGTCAGTGGAGATCCAAGAAGTGTAAGAGGTGTACCTGGGAGTGTCAGCAGTACCTGGGAGTGTCAGAGGTGCACAGGGGAGTGTCAGAGGAGTACTTAGGAGTGTCTGAGGTGTACCTGGGAGAATGAGAGGTGTACCTGGGGGTGTCTGAGGTTACCTGGTAGAGCCAGAGGTGTACCTGGGAGGTGTGAGTTGTACCTGGGAGGTCAAAGGTGTACCGGCAGTGTCAGAGGAGCACCTGGGAGTGTCAGAGGTGTATCTGGGAGGTCTGGGGTGTACCTGGGAGTGTCAGAGGTGTACCTGGGAGTGTCAGGAGGTATATATGTATATCAGAGGTGTACCTGGGAGTGTCAGAGGTGTACCTGGGAGTGTCAGAGGTGTACCTGGTAGTGTCAGAGGTTTACCTGGGAGTATGAGGTGTACCGGAGTGTCAGAGGTGTACCTGGGAGTGTCAGGGGAGAACCAGGAAGTGTAGGAGGTGTAACTGGGAGGCCATGTTGTACCTGGGAGTGTCAGAGGTGTACCAGGGAGGTCAGAGGAGTACCTAGGAGTGTCAGAGGTGTACCTGGGAGTGCTCTGAGGTGTACCTGGGAGTGTCAGGGTGTACCTGGGAATGTCAGGGGTGTAATGGGAGTGTCGGAGGTGTAACTGGAGTGTGGAGAAGTGTACCTGGGAGTGTCTGAGGTGTACCTGGGAGTGTCGGAGGTGTACCAGAGAGTGCGGAGGTGTACCTAGGGAGCACAGAGGTGTACCTGGGAGGTCAGGGGTGTACCAGGGAGTGTCAGGAGTACCTGGAGTGTCAGAGGTGTACCTGGGAGGTCGGAGGTGTACATGGAGTGTCAGAGGTGTACCTGGCAGAGTCAACGGTGTACCTAGGAGGTCAGAGGTGTTCCTGGGAGTGTCTGGAGGTGTACCTGGGGTGTCTGAGGTGTACCTGGGAATGTCTGAGGTGTACCTGGAGCATCAGAGGTGTACCTGGGAGTATCGGAGGTGTACCTGGGGTGTCTGAGGTGTACCTGGGAGGCAGGTGTGCCCGGCAGTGTCAGAGGTGTGCCTGGGAGGTCAGAGATATACCTGAGAGTGTCAGAGGTGGTACCTAGAGTTCGGACGTGTACCTGGGAGGTAAGAGGAGTACCAGGAATGTCAATGGAGTACCTAGGAGTGTCAGAGGTGTACCTGGGAGGTCAGAGGTGTACCTGGGAGTGTCAGAGGTACCTGGGAGGTCAGAGGTGTACCTGGGAGTGTCGGAGGTGTACCTGGGAGTGTGAGAGGTGCACCGAGCGTGTCAGAGGTGTACCTGGCAGTGTTAGGAGGAGTACCTGGGAGGTCAGGATGTATCTGGGAGTGTCTGAGGTGTACCTGGGAGTGTCAGAGGTGTACCTGGGAGGTCAGAGGCATACATGTGAGCATCAGAGGTGTACCTGGGAGGTCAGAGGAGGTACCTGGGAGGTCAGAGGTGTACCTGGGAGGCCAGAGGTGTACCTTGGAGTGTCGGAGGTGTCCCTGAGGGTGTCAGAGGTGTAACCTGGGAGTGCCAGAGGTGCCTGGGAGAGTCAGTGGTGTACCTGGGAGTGTCAGGTGGGCACCAGGAGTGTCAGGAGGCCTGGAGTGTCAGGTACCTGAGAGTGACAGAGGTGTACCTGGGAGTGTCTGAGGGTACCTGGGAGGTAAGGAGGTATACCTAGGAGTGTCAGGTGTGTTCCAGGGAGAGTCAGAGGAGTACCTGGAGGCAGAGGAGTACCTGGGAGGTCAGGGGTGTACC
Source organism: Homarus americanus (assembly GCF_018991925.1). Classification (NCBI taxonomy): domain Eukaryota; kingdom Metazoa; phylum Arthropoda; class Malacostraca; order Decapoda; family Nephropidae; genus Homarus; species Homarus americanus. The sequence goes on from NW_024725024.1 coordinate 9,367, forward strand.
TGGGAGTGTCAGAGGTGTACCTGGCAGTGTCAGAGGTGTACCTGGGAGTGGGAGATGTACCTGAGAGTGTCAGAGGTGTACCGGGAGTGTCGGACGTACCTGGGAGTGTCAGAGGAGTACCAGGGAATGTCAGTGGAGTACCTGGGAGGCTCAGAGGTGTACCCGGGAGTGTCAGAGGTGTACCTGGGAGTGTCTGAGGTGTACCTGGGAGTGTCGGAGGTGTACCTGGGAGTGTGAGAGGTGCACCTGGGAGTGTCTGAGGGTACCTGGGAGGTCTGAGGTGTACCTGCAGTGTGTGAGGTGTACCTGGGAATGTCAGGGAGAACCAGGAAGTGTAAGAGGTGTACCTGGGAGTCAGCGGTGTACCTGGGAGTGTCAGAGGCACCAGGAGGTCAAGGTGTCCCCTGGAGAGTGTCAGGAGGTGTACCTGGGAGTGCCAGAGGTACCTGGGAGAGTCAGAGGTGTACCTGGGAGGTCAGGTGGGCACCAGGAGTGTCAGAGGAGTACCTGGGAGTGCTGGGAGGAGTACCTGGGAGTGACAGAGGTGTACCTGGGAGTGTCTGAGGTGTACCTGGGAGTGTATGAGGTGACCTAGGAGTGTCAGGTGTGTTCCAGGAGTGTCAGGGGAGTACCTGGGAGGTCAGAGGAGCACCTGGGAGTGTCAGGGGTGTACCGAGTGTCAGAGGTGTACCTGGGAGCCGGAGGTGTACCTGGGAGTGTCACAGGTGTACCTGGGAGGACAGAGGTGTACCTGGCAGTGTCAGAGGTGTACCTGGCAAAGCCAGAGATGTACCTGAGAATGTCAGAGGTGTACTCAAGGAGTGTCGGACGTACCTGGGAGTGTCAGAGGAGTACCAGGAATGTCAGTGGAGTACCTGGGAGTGACAGAGGTGTACCTGGGAGTGTCAGAGGTGTACCTGGGAGTGTCAGAGGTGTACCTGGGAGTGTCAGAGGTGTACCTGGGAGTGTCGGAGGTGTACCTGGGAGTGTGAGAGGTGCACCTGGGAGTGTCTGAGGTGTACCTGGGAGTGTCTGAGGTGAACCTGGGAGTGTCTGAGGTGTACCTGGCAGTGTCTGAGGTGTACCTGGGAATGTCAGTGGAGAACCAAGAAGTGTAAGAGGTGTACCTGGGAGTGTCAGCAGTGTACCTGGGAGTGTCAGAGGTGTACCAGGGAGTAAGAGGAGTACCTAGGAGTGTCTGAGGTGTACCTGGGAGTATCAGAGGTGTACCTGGGGGTGTCTGAGGTATACCTGGTAGAGCCAGAGGTGTACCTGGGAGGTGCAGAGTTGTACCTGGGAGGTCAAAGGTGTACCTGGCAGTGTCAGGAGGAGTACCTGGGAGTGTCAGGAGGTATATATGTGAGTATCACAGGTGTACCTGGGAGTGTCAGAGGTGTACCTGGGAGTGCCAGAGGCACCTGAGAGAGCAGTCGTGCACCTGGGAGTGTCAGGTGGCACCAGGAGTGCTGAGTGAGGAGTACCTGGGAGTGCTCAGAGGTGTACCTGGGAGGTCAGAGGTACCTGGGAGTGTCTGAGGTGTACCTGTGAGTGTAAGAGAGGTGTACCTAGGAGTGTCAGGTGTGTTCCAGGGAGTGTCAGAGGAGTACCTGGGAGTGTCAGAGGAGTACCTGGGAGTGTCAGGGGTGTACCTGGAGTGTCAGAGGTGTACCTGGGAGTGTCAGAGGTACCTGGGAGTGTCTGAGGCACCTGGGAGAGCCAGTGGTGTACCTGGGAGGTCAGAGTACCAGGAGGTCAGAGCAGTACCTGGAAGTGTCAGAGGTGTACCTGGGAGTGTCAGAGGTGTACCTGGGAGTGTCTGAGGTATACCGGAGTGTGGTATGAGGTGTACCTAGAGTGTCAGGTGTGTTCCAGGAGGTCAGAGGAGTACCTGGGAGTGTCAGAGGTGTACCTGGTAGTGTCAGAGGTGTACCTGGGAGTATCAGAGGTGTACCTCGAGTGTCAGAGGTGTACCTGGGAGGTCAGGGGAGAACCAGGAAGTGTAGGAGGTGTACCTGGGAGTGCTGAAGGTTGTACCTGGGAGTGTCAGAGGTGTACCTGGGAGTGTCAGGAGGAGCATGAGGAGGTCAGAGGTGCCTGGGAGTGTCTGAGGTGTACCTGGGAGCAAGGTTGGGGTCCTGGAGCACAGGTGTAACTGGGAGTGTCGGAGGTAACTGGGAGTGTGAGATGTACCTGGGAGTGTCTGAGATGTGCCTGGGAGTGTCGGAGGTGTACCCAGGAGTGTCAGAGGCCTGGGAGTGTCAGAGGTGTACCTGGAGTGTCAGGGGTGTACCAGGAAAGTCAGTGAGTACCTGGGAGGTCAGAGGTGTACCTGGGAGTGTCGGAGGTGTTCATGGAGTGTCAGAGGTGTACCTGGCAGTCAGCGGTGTACCTGGGAGTGTCAGAGGTGTTCCTGGGAGTGTCTGAGGGTGACCTTTGGGGTGTCTGAGGTGTACCTGGGAGTGTCTGAGGTGTACCTGGAGCATCAGAGGTGTACCTGGGAGTATCGGAGGTTTACCTGGCATTGTCGGAGATATACCTGGGAGTGTCGGAGACGTACGTGGGAGTGTCAGAGGTACCTGGGAGTGTCAGAGGTGTACCAGGGAGGCCGAGGTGTACCTGGGAGTGTCAGAGGTGAACCAGGAGTGTTAGAGGAATACCTGGGAGTGTCAGAGGTTTACCTGGGAGTATCGTAGGTACCTGGGAGTATCGGATGTGTACCGAGTGTCAGAGGTTCACCTGGGGGTATCAAAGGTGTACCTGGGAGGTCAGAGGTGTACCTGGGAGTCAGGGGTAACTGGGAGTGTCTGAGGTAATGAATATCAGAGATGTACCAGGAGTGTCAGTGGAGTACCTGGGAGTCTCAAAGGTGTACCTGGGAGCATCGGAGGTGTACCTGGGAATATCGGAGGTGTCCTGGGAATATCGGAGCTGTACTGGGAGGCTCAGGAGGTGTACCTGGGAGTGTCGGAGGTGTACCTGGGAGTGTCAGAGGTGTACCTGGAGTGTCAGAGGTGTACCTGGCAGTGTCAGAGGTGTACCTGGGAGTGTCAGAGATGTACCTGAGAGTGTCAGAGGTGTACCTAGGAGTGTCGGACGTGTACCTGGGAGGCAAAGGAGTACCAGGAATGTCAGTGAGCACCTGGGAGGTCAGAGGTGTACCTGGGAGTGTCAGGGTGTACCTGGGAGTGTCAGAGGTGCACCTGAGTGTCAGAGGTGTACCTGGAGAGTCGGAGGTGTACCTGGGAGTGTCTGAGGTGTACCTGGCAGTGTCTGAGGTGTACCTGAATGTCAGTGGAGAACCAGGAAGTGTAAGAGGTGCACCTGGGAGTGTCATGGTGTACCTGGGAGTGTAAGAGTTGTACCTGGGAGGCAGAGGTGTACCTGGCAGTGTCAGAGAGTACCTGGGAGAGTCAGAGGTGTATCTGGGAGTGTCTGGGGAGTACCTGGGAGTGTCAGAGGTGTACCTGGGAGTGTCAGAGGGTATACATGTGAGTATCAGAGGCACCTGGGAGTGTCAGAGGTGTACCTGGAGTGTCAGGAGGAGGTGTACCTGGGAGGTCAGAGGTGTACCTGGAGTGTCGGAGGTGTCCCTGAGAGTGTACCAGAGTGTCAGGAGGTGCACCTGGGAGTGCCAGAGGTACCCAGGAGGTGTGACTCTGGGAGGTCAGAGGTGTCCCTGAGAGTGTCAGAGGTGAACCTGGGAGGCCTGGAGGTGTACCTGGGAGAGCTGGGTGGTGTACCTGGGAGCAAGGCACCAGGGAGGTCCGAGAGTACCTGGGAGGTCAGAGGTGTACCTGGGAGGCCAGGAGGTGTACCTGGGAGTGTCTGAGGTGTACCTGGGAGTGCATGAGGTACCTGAGCAACCCTGAGGTACCTGGGAGTGTCTGAGGTACCTGGAGTGTAATGAGGTACCTAGGGTGTGTCAGGTGTGTTCCCAGGAGGCAGAGGAGTACCTGGGAGTGTCAGGAGGCGTACTGGCAGTGTCAGACGTATACCTGGGTGTATCAGAGGTAACGTGAGTGTCAGAGGTGTACCTGGGAGTGTCAGGAGAGAACCAGGAGGTGTAAGAGGTGTACCTGGGAGCATCAGCGTTGTACCTGGGAGGTCGAGAGGTACCAGAGTGCAGGAGGAGCACCTAGGAGCAACAGAGGTACCTGGGAGGTCTGAGGTACCTGGGAGTGTCAGGGTGACCTGGGAGGTTGGGGTGTAACCGGAGGTCGGGAGGTGTAACTGGGAGGTGAGAAGTGTACCTGGGAGGCCAGGTGCACCTGGGAGTGTCGGAGGTGTACCAGGAGGTCAGAGGCATGTGGGAGCACAGAGGTGTACCTGGGAGGTCAGGGGTGTACCAGGAGGTCAGGTGAGCACCTGGGAGGCCAGAGATGACCTGGGAGGCCAGAGATGCCTGGAGTGTCGGAGGTGTACATGGAGTCTCAGAGGTGCACCTGGCAGTGTCACGTGTACCGAGGTCAGAGGTGTCTGGCATGTTCAGGTACCTGGGGTGTCTGAGGTACCTGGGAGTGTCTGAGGGGTACCTGGGAGTGGGGAGGTGTACCTGGGAGTGTCTGAGGTGGGAGCATCAGAGGTGACCTGGGAGGCTGGCAGTGGTGTACCTGGCAGGTACCTGGGAGCATGAGGTGCACATGGGAGGTCAGAGGTACCAGGAGCATCAGAGGTGTACCTGGGAGTGTAAGAGGTGTACCTGGGAGGCTGGGCGGTGTACCTGGGAGGCCAGAGGTGTACAAAGAAGTGTCAGAGGAGTACCTAGGAGAGTCTGAGGTGTACCTGGAGTGCACAGAGGTGTACCTGGGGTGTCTGAGGCATACGCAGAGCAGGTGCAGGCACCTAGAGTGTCGGACGGTACCTGGGAGGTCAGAGAGGCCAAGGAATGCTGCAGTACCTGGGAGTGTCAGAGGGTACCTGGGAGTGCAGAGGTGTACCTGGGAGCAACAGACAGGTACCTGGGAGGTCAGAGGTGTACCGGAGTGTCGGAGGTACCTGGGAGTAGGAGAGGTGAACCTGGGAGTGTCAGAGGTACCTGGGAGCAGGTCTGGAGGTGTACCTGGCAGTGTCTGAAGTGTACCTGGGAAGTGCGGGAGAACCAGGAAGTGTAAGAGGTGTACCTGGGAGCAAGGCGGTGTATCTGGGAGTGTCTGGGTGTACCTGGGAGTGTCAGAGGTGAACCTGGGAGTGCTGGAGGTGTACCTGGGAGAGCTGGGTGGTGTACCTGGGAGGCCAGGCACCAGGAGTGCCCGAGGAGCCTGGGAGTGCTGGGAGGTGTACCTGGGAGGCCAGAGGTGTACCTGGGAGTGTCTGAGGTGTACCTGGGAGGTAAGGAGGTGACCCAGAGTGTCAGGTGTGTTCCAGGAGGTCAGAGGAGCACCTGGGAGGTCAGAGGAGCACCTGGGAGTGTCAGGGGTGTACCTGGGAGCAGGGGTGTACCTGGAGGCCAGAGGTACCTGGGAGTGTCTGAGGTGTACCTGGGAGTGTCGGAGGTACCAGGAGTGTCAGAGGTACCTGGGAGGTCAGGAGGTGACCTGGGAGGTCAGGGGTGTACCAGGAGGTCAGTGAGTACCTGGGAGGCTGAGGTGTACCTGGAGCATGGAGGTGAACATGGAGGTCAGAGGTACCTGTTGCTCTGAAGTGGTACCTGGGAGGCCAGAGGTGTTCCTGTGTGTCCGAGGCACCGGGGTATCTGAGGTACCTGGGAGTGTCTGAGGTACCCAGACATCAGAGGTGCACCTGGGAGGTCAAGGGTGCACCTGGGGGTGTCAGGCACCTGGGAGTGTTGGAGGCACATGGGGAGGCACCTGACATCAGAGGTACCTGGGAGTAAGAGGTGCACCTGGGAGTGTCAGTACCTGGGAATGTAAGAGGTGTACCAAGAAGTGTCAGAGGAGTACCCAGGAGAGTCTGAGGTGTGACCTGGGAGTGCCAGAGGTACCTGGGGGTGTTCGAGGCATACTCAGAGCCAGAGGTACCTGGAGCTGTCAGAGTTGTACCTGGGAGTGCTGGGAGGTACCTGGGCAGTGTCAGAGGAGTACCTGGGAGGCAGAGGTATCTGGGAGTGTCAGGGCCTGAGAGTCAGATGCACCTCGGAGGTCAGAGGAGTACATGTGAGTATCAGAGGTGTACCTGGGAGGCCAGAGGTGCACCTGGGAGGTCAGAGGTGTACCTGGGAGGTCAGAGGTGTACCTGGGAGCAAGGTAGGGTGTATCAGGAGTGTCAGAGGTACCTGGGGATGTCGGAGGATGCACTGGGAGTGTGAGAGGTGCACCTGGGAGCGAGGTGAACCTGGGAGGCCTGAGGCACCTGGGAGGTCTGAGGTGTACTATGTCTGAGGTACCTGTGAAATGTCAGTGAGAACCAGGAAGCTAAGAGGTGCACGGGAGGTTGGGCGGTACCTGGGAGTGTAAGAGGGTGTACCTGGGAGGCCAGAGGTGTACCTGGCAGTGCAGAGGAGCACCTGGGAGTGCGAGGTGTATCTGGGAGGCCTGGGTGTACCTGGGAGGCCAGAGGTGTACTGGGAGTCAGAGGCATACATGTGAGCATCAGAGGTACCTGGGAGTGTCAGGAGGTACCTAGGAGGTCAGAGGTGGCCCTGGGAGGTCAGAGGTACCTGGGAGGTCGGAGGTGCACCTGGGAGTGTCAGAGAGGTGCACCTGGGGTGTCTGAGGCATACCTGGCAGAGCCAGAGGTGCACCTGGGAGCATCAGAGTTGTACCTGGGAGTCAGAGGTGGACCTGGCAGTGTCAGAGGAGTACCTGGGAGTGTCAGAGGTGTATCTGGGAGTGTCTGTGGCACCTGGGAGGCCTAGAGGTGTACTTGGGAGCTCAGAGAAGCACATGTGAGCATCAGAGGCCTGGGAGGCAGAGGTGTACCTGGGAGGCAGAGGTACCTGGGAGGCTGGGAGGTGCACCTGGGAGGTTGGGGTGCATCAGGAGGTCAGTGGAGCACCTGGGAGGTCAGAGGTACCTGGCAGTGTCAGAGGAGTACCTGGGAGAGCCAGAGGTGATCTGGGAGGTCTGGGGTGTACCTGGGAGCCAGAGGTGACCTGGGAGCTCAGAGGCATACATGTGAGCATCAGAGGTGTACCTGGGAGTGTCAGAGGTACCTGGGAGGTCAGAGGTACCTGGGAGGCCAGAGGTGTACCTGGAGGTCGGAGGTGTCCCTGAGTGTCAGGAGGTGCACCTGGGAGTGCCAGAGGTGTACCTGGGAGAGTCAGGTGTACTGGAGCAAGGTGTGCACCAGGAGTGTCAGAGAGCACCTGGGAGTGCAGAGGTGTACCTGGGAGGACAGAGGTACCTGGGAGTGTCTGAGGTGTACCTGGGAGTGTAAGGAGGTGTATCTAGAGTGTTGTGTGTTCCAGGGAGTGTCAGAGAGTACCTGGGAGTGTCAGAGGAGCACCTGGGAGGCTGGGTGCACTGGGAGGTCAGAAGTGTAACTGGGAGTGTCACGGTGTACCTGGGAGGTTCCCAGGTGTACCTCGAGTGTTTCCAGGTGCACCTGGGAGGTCAGAGGTGTACCTGGGGTGTCTGAGGCACACCAGGCAGAGCCAGAGGTGACCTGGGAGTGCCAGAGTTGCACCTGGGAGGTCAGAGGTACCAGGAGGTCACAGGAGTACCTGGGAGGAGGGAGAGGTGCACCTGGGAGGAGAGGTGTAACGGGAGGTCTGAGGCACCTGGGAGCATCAGAGGCACCTCTCAGTGTCAGGTGTACCTGGGAGGCCAGGTGTACCTGGGAGAGTCGGAGGTACCTGGGAGGCCAGAGGTGTACCTGGAGTGCCTGAGGTACCTGGGAGTGCTTGAGGCACCCAGGAGTGTCTGAGGAGTACCTGGGAGGCCAAGCACTCAGGGTGTGTCACAGGAGTACCTGGGACTGTCAGAGGCACTGGGAGTGTGAGAGGTGTACCTGGAGTGTCAGAGGTGTACTCCAGAGCAAGGTCAAAGGTACCTGGGAAAAGGAGAGGTGCACTCGGGAGGTCAGGGGCACTGGGAGGCCGACAGAACCAGGAAGTGTAAGAGGTGTACCTGGAGCAACTGAAGCGTTGCACCTGGGAGGCTTGGGAGGTACCAGGGAGGTGGGGAGGAGTACCTAGGAGGTAGAAGTGTACCTGGGAGTGCCTGAGGTACCTGGGAGGCCAGGTGAGCCCAGGGAGGCTGGGGAGGAGGCCTGGAGTGTCAGGAGGTGTACCTGGGAGTGCAGAGGGTACCTGGAGGTCACAGGAGTACCTGGGAGTGTGAGAGGGTAACGGAGTGTGAGCGGTGTACCTGGAGGCCAGAGGTGCACCTGGGAGTGTCGGAGGTGCACATGAGCTGGCTGAGGTGACCTGGGAGAGTTGGAGGTGTACCTGGGAGTGTCTGGAGGCAACGGGGAGGCCTGAGGTGTGCACCTGGGAGCACTGAGGTGCACCTAGGAGGCTGGGAGTGCACTTGGGAGGTCAGAGGTGTACCTGGGAGCAATGGAGGCACATGGGGAGCAATCAGAGGTACCTGGGAGCACCAGAGGTACCTGGGAGGTAAGAGGTGTACCTGGGAGTGTCAGCGTGTACCTGGGAGCAGTCAGAGGCACCAAGAAGAGCTGGGGAGAGCACCTAGAGAGTCTGGAGGTGTACCTGAAAAGGAGGTACCTGGGAAGCCTGAGGACACCTGGTAGAGCCAGAGGTACCTGGGAGCAAGCCAGAGGTGTACCTGGAGTGTCAGAGGTGTACTCAGTGCCAGAGGAGTACCTGGGAGCAGCAGGAGGTAATCCTGGAGTGTCTGAGGCACCAGAGTGTCTGAGGTGTACCTGAGAGCAAGCCAGAGGAGGTGAGTACCAGAGGTGTACCTGGGAGGTCAGAGGAACCTGGGAGTGTCAGAGGTACCTGGGAGGTTGAGGTGCACCTGGGAGGCCAGCCGTGGGAGCGAGTGGGAGCACCGGGAGCAAGTTGGGGAGGTGTACCTGGGAGTGTCGGAGGCAAGGGAGTGTCAGAGGCACGCAGTGTCAAGGTACCTGTGAGGTCAGATGGGCCTGGGAGGCTCGAGGGTACCTGGGGTGCCTGAGGTGTACTGGAGAGCCTGAGATGTACCTGGGAGGCAGAGGTGTACCTGGAGTGTCTGAGGTACCTGGGAGCACCAGAGGTGCACCTGAGCAAACAGGGTGACCTGGACACAGGTCACCTGGCACAGAGGACACCTGGGAGGCTTGCAGTGATCTGAGACACTTGCAGTGTACCTGGCAGTGTCAGAGGTGTACCCGGCAGGCTGGGGACGACACACAGAGCACCAAGCAGGTGTGGCCTGGAGTGCATGGGAGGCACCTGGAGCAATCAGAGGTGCCCGGGAGTGCCAGAGGCACCTGGGAGCTGGGGAGGCACCTGGGACATCTGAGGCACCAGAGGCAAGAGGCACCTAGGAGTGTCAGGCCCAGGGAGGTCAGAGAACCAGGAAGAATAAGAGGCACCAGAGGCCGAAAAGCAGGCCTGGGAGTGTCAGAGGGCACCAGGGAGGTCAGAGGCACCAGGAGGTCAGAGGAGAACACTGAAGGTCTGGAGGTGCACCTGGGAGGTCAGGGTGTACCTGGAATGTCAGGTAACTGGAGTGTCGAGGGTAACTGGGAGCAGAGACAGGCACCTGGAGCATCTGAGGCACTGGAGTGTCGGAGGTACCCAGGAGTGCTCAGAGGTACCTGGGAGCACAGGAGGCACTGGGAGTGTTAGGGGTACCAGGGAGGCTGGGTGAGCACCCAGATGTCAGAGGCACCTGGGAGCATCGGAGGCAGCAGGAGTGCTGGGAGGTACCTGCAGTGCTGGGCGGTGTAGGCCTGGGAGGCCAGAGTGTCTTGGAATGTCCGAGGTGTACCTTGGGTGTCCGAGGTACTGGGAGGCCTGAGGTACCTGGGACATCAGAGGCACTTGGGAGCACGGAGGTACCTGGGGTGCCTGAGGTGTACCTGGGAGAGCCAGAGGTGTACCTGGCAGTGTCAGAGGTACCTGGGAGCAAGCAGAGATGTACCTGAGAGGCAGGGGAGGTACCCAGGAGGAGCCTGGACGGTACCTGGAGAGCCAGAGGAGCACCAGGGAATGTCAGTGGAGACCTGGGAGGCCAGAGGTGTACTGGGAGGTCAAGGTACCGGGAGTGCCTGAGGTACCTGGGAGTGTCAGGAGGTGTACCTGGGAGGCCGGAGGTGGTACCTGGGAGGAGAGGTGCACCTGGGAGCACTGTAGGTGGCACCTGGGAGGCCTGAGGTGTACCTGGAGTGTCTGAGGTTCACCCAGTGTCTGAGGTGTACTTGGGAATGCCAGTGGTAACCAGGAAGTGTAGGAGGTGTACCTGGGAGCCATGGTGCACCTGGGAGTGCTGGAGGTGTACCATGGTGCAGAGACACTCTAAGAGTGTTCAGAGGTGTAATGGGAATGTCAGAGGGTACCTGGGAGGCCAGATAGAGGAGAACGGGAGGCCAGATGTGTATCTGGGAGTGTCTGGGGTGTGAGGTGTACCTGGGAGCTCAGAGGCATAACATGTGAGCATCAGAGGCAAATGGGAGGCCCAGGCACCGGAGGTCAGAGGTGCACCTGGGAGTGTCACAGGACCTGGGGAGGCGGAGGTGTCCCTGAGAGGTCAGAGGTGTACCTGGGAGCGCCAGAGGTGCACCTGGGAGAGCTGGGTGGCACCTGGGAGGAGGCACCAGGAGGTCAGAGGAGCACTGGGAGGCAGAGGTGTACCTGGAGTGTCGATGTGTGGCCTGGGAGCATGAGGTGTACCTAGGAGGCCAGGCCCAGGAGTGCCAGAGAGTACCTGGGAGGTCAGAGTACCAGAAATAGAGGTGTACCTGGGAGTATCAGAGGTGTACCTCGGAGTGTCAGAGGTACCTGGGAGGCCAGGGGAGAACCAGGAAGTGTAGGGAGGTGTAACTGGGAGGCTGTACCTGGGAGGTTGGAGAGGAGTACCTGGGAGGCCAGAGAGTACCTGGGAGTGTCAGGGGTGTACCTGGAGGCCAGAAGTGCAACTGGGAGTGTCATGGTGCACCTGGGAGGTCTCGAGGTGCACCTCGGAGTGTTTCAGGTGTACCTGGGAGTGTCAGAGGCAGAGCCAGTACCTGATGCCAGAGTTGTACCTGGGAGTCACAGGAGGCACTATGGGAGTGTGAGAGGTGTACCTGGGAGTGTGAGAGGTGTACCTGGGAGTGTCTGAGGTGTACCTGGGAGCATCAGAGGTACCTCTGAAAGTCAGGGTGTACCTGGGAGTGTCAGGGGTGACCTGGGAGAGAATGGAGGTACCGGAGGCCAGAGGCCTGGAGTGTCTGAGGTACCTGGAGTGTTTGAGGTGTACCCAGAGTGCCTGAGTAACTGGGAGTGTCAAAAAGACCACAGGGGTGTCACAGGAGCACCTGGGACTGTGAGAGGTACCCGGGAGTGTGAGAGGTGTACCTGGGAGTGTCAGAGGTGTACCTGTTAGTGTCAAAGGTGTACCTGGGAATAAGGAGAGGTGTATCTCGGAGGTCAGAGGCACCTGGGAGGTCAAGGGTGAACCAGGAAGCAAAGAGGTACCTGGGAGCAAGCCAGTTGTACCTGAAAGTCAGAGGTGTACCAGGGAGGTCAGAGGAGCACCTAGGAGGCTGTGAAGTGTACCTGGAGTGCCTGAGGTACCTGGGAGGTTGGGTGAGTACCAGGAGGTCAGAGGAGTACCTGGGAGTGTCAGGAGGTGTACCTGGAGGCCAGAGGTGTACCTGGGAGTCACAGGAGACCTGGGAGGTGAGAGGGGTACTGGGAGTGTGAGCGGTGTACCTGGGAGGTCAGAGGTGTCCTGGGTGTGTCTGAGGTACCTGAGTTGTCTGAGGTGTACCTGGGAGTGCTTGAGGTACCCAGAGTGTGAGGAGGCACCTGGGAGTGTCTGAGGTGTACCTGGGAGCATCAGAGGTGCACCCAGAGTGTCAGGTGTACTGGAGGTCAGGGTGCATTCTGAGAGTCGGAGGTGCACATGGGAGTATCAGAGGTGTACCTGGGAGCATCAGAGTGTACCGAGATGTAAGAGGTGTACCTGGAGGCTGGGCGGTGCACATGGGAGGTCAGAGGTGTACCAAGAAGTGTCAGAGGAGTACCTTAGAGAGTCTGAGGTACCTGATAGTGTCAGAGGTGTACCTGGGGGTGTCTGAGGCATACCTGGTAGAGCCAGAGGCACCTGGAGTCAGAGTTGTACCTGGGAGGCCAGAGGTGTACCTGGCATGTCAGAGGAGTACCTGGGAGTGTCAGAGGTGTAACTCGAGTGTCTGGGGTGTACCTGGGAGGCCTGAGGTGTACCTGAGCAAGCAGAGAGCACATGAGACAGAGGTGTACCTGGGAGTGCCAGAGGTGACCTGGGAGGCCAGAGGTGGGAGGCCAGAGGTGTACCTGGGAGTGTCAGGGGTGTATCAGGAGGCTGTGAGCACACCTGGGAGTGTCAGAGGTACCTGGGAGTGTCGGAGGTGCACATGGAGTGTCAGAGGTGTACCTGGCAGTGTCAAGGCGCAGGCCTGTGAGTGTCAGATGTGCTCCTGGGAGTGTCTGGAGGGCACCTGTGGGTGTCTGAGGTGACCTGGGAGTGTCTGAGATGCACCTGGGAGTGTGAGAGGTGTACCTGGGGAGTGTCTGAGGTGTACCTGGGAGCATCAGAGGTGGCACCTGGGAGGTCAGTGTACCTGGGAGTGTCAGGGGGTACCTGGCAGTGTCAGAGGAGCACCTGGAGGTCAGAGGTATCTGGGAGATGGGGTGTACCTGGGAGGTCAGAGGTGTACCTGGGAGGTCAGACGACATGTGAGTATCACAGGTGTACCTGGGAGTGCCAGAGGTGTACCTGGGAGTGTCAGAGGTACGGGAGGTGAGAGGTGTACCTGGGAGGCTGAGGTGGCACTGGGAGTGCCTGAGGTACCTGGGAGGTAAGGAGGTGTACTCAGAGGCTGTGGTGTGTTCCAGGGAGTGTGGGGAGAACCAGGAAGAGGTGTAACTGAGCAACAAGGTTAAAATGGGAGTGCTGAGGTGTACCAGGGAGGTTGAGGAGCAACTTAGGAGGCAGAGGTACTGATAGTGTCTGAGGTGTACCTGGGAGGTCAGGTACCTGGAATGTCAGGGGTGTAACTGGGAGTGTCGGAGGTGAACTGGGAGCATGAGAAGGTACCTGGGAGTGTCTGAGGGTACCTGGAGTGTCGGTACCAGGAGCTGTCAGAGGTACCTGGGAGTGTCAGAGGTAACCTGGGAGGCTGGGGGTGTACCAGGGAGTGTCAGGAGGCCTGGGAGGCCAGAGGTACCTGGGAGTGTCGGAGGTGTACATGGAGTGTCAGAGGTGTACCTGGCAGTGTCAGGTGTACCTGGGAGTGCTGGAGTTGTTCTGGGAATGTTCGAGGTGTACCTGGGGTCTGAGGCACTGAGCAAGCCTGAGGGTACTGAGACATCAGAGGTGCACTTGGGAGACGGGAGGTACCTGGGGTGTCTGAGGTACCTGGGAGTGTCAGAGGCCTGGCAGAGTTAGAGGTGCACGGGAGTGTCAGAGATGTACCTGAGAGTGTCAGAGGTACCTAGGAGCAGATGGACGTACCTGGGAGTGTCAGAGGAGCACCAGGGAATGTCATGGGAGCACCTGGGAGTGTCAGAGGTGCACCTGGGAGTGCAGAGGTGTGACCTGGGAGGTCAGAGGTGCACCTGGGAGGTCAGAGGTGTACCCGGGAGTGCTGGAGGTGTACCTGGGAGTGTGAGAGGTGCACCTGGGGAGGCCTTTAGGTGTACCTGGGAGGCCTGAGGTGTACCTGGGAGTGTCTGAGGTTCACCTGGCAGTGTCTGAGGTGTACTGGCAGTGGTGATCCAGGAAGTGAGGAGGTGTACCTGGGAGGCTGGGCGGTGTACCTGGGAGGCTGGGAGAGGCACCATGGAGTGTCAGGAGGAGTGGCCTAGAGTGCCTGAGGTACCTGGGAATGTCAGAGGTGTACCTGGGAGTGTAGAGTGTACCTGGCAGGCAGAGGAGAACCTGGGAGAGCCGATGTATCTGGGAGTGTCTGGGTGTACCTGGGAGTGCTGAGGTAATGGGAGGCTGGCAGGAGGCACATGTGAGTATCAGAGGCACTGGGAGGCAGAGGTGCACCTGGGAGGCAGAGGTGTACCTGGGAGGCCAAGGTGACCTGGGAGGTTGAGCCCGAGAGTGTCAGAGGTTTACCTCAGAGTGCCAGAGGTGGACCTGGGAGAGTCAGGGGTACCTGGGATGCTCAGGTAAGGCCCAGGAGGCCAGAGGAGTACCTGGGAGGTCAGAGGTGCACCTGGGAGGCTGGGAGGTGTACCTGGGAGGTATGAGGTGCACCAGATGCTGTGTTCCAGGAGGAGGCCAGAGAGCACCTGGGAGTGTCAGAGGTGTACCTGAGTAACAGAGGTGTACCTGGGAGTATCAGAGAGGTACCTTGGAGCCAGAGGTGTACCTGGGAGGTTGGGGAGAAACCAGGAAGTGTAGGAGGTGTAACTGGGAGTGTCGCCAGGCCTCTGGGAGGCTGAGGTGTACCTAGGAGTGTCAGAGGTGTACCTGATAGTGTCTGAGGTGACCTGGGAGGTTAGGTGTACGGAATGTTGGGGTGTAACTGAGCCGAGGTAATCGAGGTGAGAAGGTACCTGGGAGTGTCAGAGGTACCTGGGAGTGTCAAAGGTGGACCTGGGAATGTCAGAGGTGTCCCAGAGTGTCAGAGGTGTACCTGAGAGCCAGAGGTAACGGGAGAGTGGGTGGTGTACCTGGGAGTGTCATGTATCTGGGAGTGTCTGGGGTGTACCTGGGAGGCCAGAGGTACCTGGGAGTGAGAGGTACCTGGGAGGTCAGAGGTGTACCTGGGAGGCCAGAGGTGTACCTGGGAGGTCAGGGGTGTATCAGGAGGCTGTGGTGAGTACCTGGGAGCAAGCCAGAGGTGTACCTGGGAGTGTCGGAGGTGCACATGGAGGCCGGGAGGTGACCTGGCAGGCCAGAGTTGTACCTGGGAGGTCAAGAGGTGTTCTGGGAGAGCCTGAGGTACCTGTGGGTGCCTGAGGTACCTGGGAGAGCCTGAGATGTACCTGGGAGGTGAGAGGTGTACCGAGTGCCTGAGGTGTACCTGGGAGCATCAGAGGCACCTGGGAGTGTCAGGGGTGTACCTGGCAGTGTCAGAGGAGCACCTGGGAGGTCAGAGGTGTATCTGGGAGCATCTGGGTACCTGGAGGCCAGAGGGTACCTGGAGTGTCAGACGATACATGTGAGTATCACAGGTGTACCTGGGAGGCTGGGAGGTGTACCTGGGAGTGCTCAGAGGTACCTGGGAGGTCAGAGGTGCACCTGGGAGGTCAGAGGTAACCTGGGAGTGTCTGAGGTGTACCGAGAGTGTATGAGGTACCCAGGAGGTCAGGTGTGTCCCAGGAGTGTCAGAGGAGTACCTGGGAGGTCAGGAGGTACCAGAAGTCAGAGGTGTACCTGGGAGACCAGAGGTGCACTGGAGTGTAGAGGTACCTGGGAGGTTGGGGAGAACCAGGAAGTAGGAGAGGTGTAACTGGGAGCACAGGTTGTACCTGGGAGTGCCAGAGGTACCAGGAGGTCAGGAGAGCACCTAGGAGTGTCAGAGGTACCTGATAGTGTCTGAGGTGTACCTGGGAGGTTGGGGTGTACCTGGGAACTGGGGTGTAACTGGGAGCTTGGAGGTAACTGGGAGGAGAAGGTACCTGGGAGAGTCTTGAGTGTACCTGGGAGTGTCGGTGTACCAGGAATGTCAGAGGTGTACCTGGGAGTGTCAGATGTGCACCTGGCAGTGTTAGAGGAGCACTTGGGAGCGTCAGATGTGTATCTGGGAGTGTCTGCACTCTGGGAGTGTCAGAGGTGTACCTGGGAGTGTCAGGCATACATGTGAGTACCAGAGGTGACCTGGGAGGCCAGAGGTGTACCTGGGAGGGGAGAGGTGTACCTGGGAGGCCAGAGGCACCTTGAGGTCAGGAGGTGTCCTGAGAGGCTGGGGGAGGCAACCTGGGAGCAGAGGTGTGCCTGGGAGAGCCAGTGGTGTACTGGGAGTGTCAGGAATACCAGGAGTGTCAAAGGAGTACCTGGGAGGCCAAAGGTACCTGAGAGTGAGAGGTGCACCTGGGAGTGCCAGGCACCAGGAGGTCAGAGGAGCACCTGGGAGGCCAGAGGTACTGGGAGCACAGAGGTAACTGGGAGGCAAGGAGGTGTACCAGGAGTGCTGGGGTGTTCCCAGGAGGTCAGAGGAGCACCTGGGAGTGCCAGAGGTGCACCAGTCAGAGGTGCACCTGATCAGAGGGAGGTACTGAGTGTCAGAGGTGCACTGGGAGTGTCAGGGGAGAACCAGGAAGTGTAGGAGGCAACTGGGAGGTCAGCACCTGGGAGGTCAAAGTACCAGGGAGTGTCAGAGGAGTACTTAGAGGCGAGAGGTACCTGGATAGTGTCTGAGGTGTACTGGGAGGCCAGGGGAAATGGAATGTCAGGTAACTGGGAGCCGGAGGTGAACTGGGAGTGTGAGAAGGTACCTGGGAGTGCTCGGAGGCCTGGGAGGCCAAGGACTTGGGAGGCCGGAGGTGTCTCGAGAGTGCAGGAGGTGCACTGGAGTGCCAGGAGGTACCTGGGAGAGTCAGTGGTGTACCTGGGAGCAGTTCGGATGTGCATCTGGGTGTGGTCTGGTGTACCTGGAGGCCAGAGGTGTACCTGGGAGGCCAGGAGGTGCACTCCTGAGTGTCAGGAGGTGCACCTGGGAGGCCAGAGGTACCTGGGAGCAAGGTATCAGGAGGTCAGGAGCACTGGGAGCAAGGAGGTACCTGGGAGTGTCTGAGGCACATGGAGTGTCAGAGGTGTACCTGGCAGTGCTGCTGTTGTACCTGGGAGGCTGGGAGGTGTTCCTGGGAGCACTGGAGGTGCACCTGGGTGCCAGAGGTGTACCTGGGAGGCCTGGAGATGTACCTGGGAGTGTGAGAGGTGTACCTGGGAGGTCTGAGGCACTGGGAGCATCAGGAGGCACCTGGGAGGTCAGGTGTACCTGGGAGGCTGGGGTGGGCCTGGCAGCAAGCCAGAGGAGTACCTGGGAGGCCAGAGGTGGCCTGGGAGAACCAGGTGTACCTGGGAGTGCAGAGGTGCACCTGGGAGGCTGGGATGCACATGGTGATATCAGGTGACCTGGGAGCACAGAGGTGCACCAAGGCCAGGAGGTGTACCTGGGAGGCCAGAGGCACCTGGGAGTCAGAGGTGCACCTGGGAGCTTGAGGTACCTGTGAGGCATGGAGGTACCCAGAGGCCAAGGTTCCAGGAGGACAG
Source organism: Homarus americanus (assembly GCF_018991925.1). Classification (NCBI taxonomy): domain Eukaryota; kingdom Metazoa; phylum Arthropoda; class Malacostraca; order Decapoda; family Nephropidae; genus Homarus; species Homarus americanus. The sequence continues at coordinate 26,628 of NW_024725024.1, forward strand.
AGGAGCACCTGGAGCACAGAGGTGTACCCAGAGTGCCAGAGGTACTGAGCATCAGAGGTGTACTGGAGAAGTCAGAGGTGTACCTGGGAGGCCAGGGAGAACCAGGGAAGTGGTAGAGGGTAACTGGGAGGTTGGGTAGTACCTGGGAGACAGAGGTACCAGGGAGGCCAGAGAGGATTTAGGAGTGCTGGGAACTTGATAGTGTCTGAAGGTACCTGAGGTCAGGGGGCCTGGGAAGTCACGGGTGTAACTGGAGGCCGGAGGTGAACTTGGAGTGTGAGAAGGTACCTGGGAGTGTCTGAGGTGCACCTGGGAGTGTCGGAGGTGTACCAGGAATGTCAGAGGTACCTGGGAGTGCGGGATGTGTACCTGGCAGTGTCAGAGGAGCACTTGGGAGTGCTGGGACGTGATCTGGGAGCAAGTTCAGAGCACCTGGGAGTGCCAGAGGTGTTCCTGGGAATGTCTGAGGTACCTTTGGGGTGTTCAGGTGTACCTGGGAGGTTGGGGTGTACCAGGAGAGCCAGTGGAGCACCTGGGAGTGTCAGAGGTGCACCTGGGAGTGTCGGGAGTTGCACATGAGTGTCAGAGGTGCACCTGGCAGTGCTCAGAGGTACCTGGGAGTGTCAGAGGTGTTCGGGAATGTCTGAGGTGCACCTTGGGGTGTCTGAGGTGTACCTGGGAGGTTCAGGTACCGACACCAGAGGTGAACTTGGGAGTATCGGAGGCACTGGGGTGTCTGAGGTGTACCTGGGAGGCCAGAGGTGTACAGTGTCAGAGGTGTACCTGGGAGGCCAGAGATGTACCTGAGAGCACAGAGGTGTACCAGGAGAAGTCGGACGGGTACCTGGAGTGTCACAGAGGAGTACCAGGGAATGCCAGTGAGTACCTGGGAGGTCAGGAGGTGTACCTGGGAGGCCAGAGGAGTACTGGGAGGTCAGAGGTGTACCTGGGAGTGTCAGAGGTACTGGAGAGTCGGAGGTGTACTTGGAGTGGAGAGGTGCACCTGGGAGTGCCTGAGGTGCACCTGGGAGTGTCTGAGGTGGCCTGGGAGAGTCTGAGGTCTACCTGGCAAGCCTGAGGTATTTTGGAATGTTGTTGAAACTAGGAAGTGTAGGAGGTGTACTTGGAGCAGTCACGGTGTACCTGGGAGGTCAGAGGTACCATGGAGTGTCAGAGGAGTACCTAAGAGGTCTGAGGTACCTGGGAATGTCAGAGGTGTACCTGGGAGGCCAGATGTGTACTGGCAGTGTTAGAGGAGCACTTGGGAGTCAGATGTGTATCTGGGAGTGTCTGGGGTGTACCTGGGAGCATGAGGTGTACCTGGGAGGCCAGAGCATCACATGTGAGCATCAGAGGTACCTGGGAGGTCAGGGGTGTACCTGGGAGCAGAGGAGGCACCTGGGAGCACAAAGGTGACCTGGGGAGTGTCAGAGGAGCATACGTGAGCATCAGAGGTGTACCTGGGAGGCTCAGAGGTGCATAAGGGGAGTGCAGAGGTGTACCTGGTAGTGTCGGAGGTGTACCTGGGAGTATGAGAGGTGTACCTCGGAGAGTCAGAGGTGTACCTGGGAGGTCAGGGCAGAACCAGGAAGTGTAGGAGGTGTAGCTGGGAGTGCTGCATGAATGGGAGGCCGAGGTGTACCAGGGATGTCAGAGGAGCACCTAGGAGTGTCAGGAGGTACCTGGGAGTGCCTGAGGTGTACCTGAGGAGTGTCAGGGTGTACCTGGGAATGTCAGGGGTGTAATGGGAGGTCGGAGGTGTAACTGGGAGTGAGAAGTGTACCTGGGAATGTCTGAGGTACCTGGGTGTCTGGAGGTACCAGAGAGTGTCAAGAGGTTTACCTAGGAGTGTCAGAGGTGTACCTGGGAGTGTCAGGGTACCGGGAGTGCAGTGGAGTACCTGGGAGTGCCAAGAGAGGTACCTGGGAGTGTCGAGGTACATGGAGTGTCAGAGGTGGGTACCTGGCAGAGTCAACGGTGTACCTAGGAGTGCTCAGAGAGGTGCTCCTGGGAGTGCCTGAGGCACTGGGGTGTCTGAGGTGTACCTGGGAATGTCTGAGGTGTACCTGGGAGCATCAGAGGTGCACCTGGGAGCACGGAGGTGTACCTGGGGTGTCTGAGGTACCTGGGAGGCCAGAGGTGACCTGGCAGTGTCAGAGGTGTGCCTGGGAGTGTCAGAGACATACCTGAGAGTGTGTGAGGCACGTAGGAGCAAGTGGACGGTACCTGGGAGGTCAGAGGAGTACCAGGAATGTCAATGGAGCACCAGGGAGTGCTCAGAGGTGCACCTGGGAGTGCCAGAGGTGTACCTGGGAATGTCAGAGGTGCACCTGGGAGGCCAGAGGTACCTGGGAGTGTCAGAGGTGTACCTGGGAGGGCCAGAGGTACCTGGAGGCCAGAGGTGTCCCTGGAGGTCAGAGGTAACCTGGAGTGCCAGAGGTGTGCCTGGGAGTGTGTGGTGTACCTGGGAGGTCAGGAAGTACAGGAAAACAAAGTACACTGGGAGCAAGCCTGTACCTGAGAGTGACAGAGGGTACCTGGGAGGTCTGAGATGTGGCCTGGGAGTGCAAGGAGGCACGAGAGGTTGTGTGTTTCCAGGGAAAGCCAGGAGGCCTGGGAGGTCAGAGGAGTACCTGGAGTGTCAGGGTACCTGGGAGGCCAGAGGCACTGGCAGTGTCAGAGGTACCTGGGAGTGTCAGAGATGTACCTGAGAGTGTCAGAGGTACCTAGGAGCGGACGTGCACTGGGAGGTCAGAGGAGCACCAGGGAATGCTGGTGGAGTACCTGGGAGTGTCAGAGGTGTACCTGGGAGGCCGGAGGTGTACCTGGAGTGTCTGAGGTGTACCTGGGAGTGCCGGAGGTGTACTGGGAGTGAGAGGTGCACCTGGAGTGTCTGAGGTGTACCTGGGAGTGTCTGAGGCACAGTGTGTGAGGTGTACCGGGAATGCTGAAGGAGAACCAGGAAGTGTAAGAGGTGTACCTGGGAGGCTGAGGCAGTACCTGGGAGCAGCTGGGAGGTACCAGGGAGGCCGGAGGTGTCCCTGGAGAGTGTCAGAGGCACCTGGGAGTGCCAGAGGTGTACCTGAGCCAGTGGTGTACCTGGGAGGCCAGGTGGGTACCAGGGAGTGTCAGAGGAGCACCTGGGAGTGTCAGAGGCACTGGGAGTGACAGGTGCACCTGGGAGATGTCTGAGGTGTACCTGGGAGTGTATGAGGTACCTAGGAGGCTGTAGGTGTGTTCCAGGAGGCTGAGAGTAACTGGAGCAAGCCAGAGGAGTACCTGGAGCAAGGGTGTACTCGGAGTGTCAGAGGTACCTGGGAGGCCGGAGGTACCTTGGGAGGTCACAGGTGTGGGCCTGGGGAGTGACAGAGGTACTGGAAAGCCAGGAGGTGTACCTGGCAGTGCTGAGAGAGTGTACCTGAGAATGCTGGGAGGGTACCTGGGAGGCCGGACGTAGGCATGGGAGGCAGAGGAGTGCCTAGGAATGTCAGGAGGCCTGGGAGGCTGGGAGGTGTACCTGGGAGGCCGAGGTGCCTGGGAGTGTCAGAGGTACCTGGAGCACAGAGGTGCACGGGAGTGTCGGAGGTGCACCTGGGAGTGTGAGAGGTGCACCTGGGAGTCTGCTGAGGTGTACCTGGGAGAGTGTCTGAGGTGAACCTGGGAGTGCCTGAGGTGCACCTGGCAGTGTCTGAGGTGTACCTGGGAAGTTGGGAGAACCAAATGTAAGAGGTGTACCTGGGAGCACAGAGGACCTGGGAGTGCTGGGGAGGCACCAGGAGGCTCGGAGGAGTACCAGGAGTGCCTGAGGCACTGGGAGTATCAGAGGCCTGGGGGTGGCTCAGGCACACCTAGAGCCAGAGGTACCTGGGAGTGTCAGAGTTGTACCTGGGAGGCCAAAGGTGTACTGCAGGCCAGAGGAGCACCTGGGAGGTTAAGGAGGAGTGGAGAGTATCACAGGTGTACTGGAGTGCCAGAGGTGCACCTGGGAGGCCAGAGGTGCACCTGGGGAGAGCTGGGCGACCTGGGAGGTCAGGCACCAGGAGTGCAGAGGAGCACCTGGGAGGCCAGGAGGTGCACCTGGAGCACAGGAGGCACCTGGGAGGTCTGAGGTGTACCTGCGAGTGTATGAGGTGCACCTAGGAGGTCAGGTGTGTTCCAGTGAGTGTCAGAGGAGTACCTGGGAGGCTGGGGTGTACCTGGAGGCCAAAGGCATCTTGGGAGGCTCAGAGGTGTACCTGGGAGCAGCCTGAGGTACCTTGGAGATCAGTGGTGTACCTGGGAGCAACACAAGAGTACCAGGAGGTCAGAGCAGTACTCTGGAAATGTTAGAGGAAAAATGGGAGTGCCGGGGAGGTGCACCTGGGAGTGTCTGAGGTATACCTGGGAGTGTAAGGAGGTGCAATTTAGGAGTGTCAGGGGTGGTGGGGTTCCAGGAGTGTCAGGAGAGCACCTGGGAGTGTCAGAGAGGCAATTTGCAGTGCTGAGGTGCACCTGGGAGACCAGAGGTGTACCTCGGAGGTCAGGAGGCACCTGGAGAAAATAGGGGGAGAACCAGGAAGTGTAGGGAGGCACCTGGAGCACAGCGTTGTACCTGGGAGGCCAGACAGGTACCTGGAGGTCAGGAGGAGCACGAGAGTGCCAGGAGGTTTGGGAGTGCCTTGAGGCACCTGGGAGTGCTCAGGGTGCACCTGGGAGGCTGGTGGGTGCAACTGGGAGGCCGAGGTGTAACTGGGAGTGTGAGATGTGTGGCACTTGGGAGCAAGTTTGAGATGTACCTGGGAGCAAGTCGGAGGTACAGGAGGCCGAGGCACTGGAGTCAGAGGTACCTGGGAGCAACAAAATTAGGAAACTCAGTGGAGTACCTGGGAGCAAGTCAGAGGTACCCAGAGCAAGCCGGAGGTGTTCTCATGGAGGTCAGAGGTACCTGGCAGGTCAAGTGTGTACCTGGGAGCACAAGAGGTGTTCTGGGAGGTCTGAGGTGCATCTTGGGGTGTCTGAGGCACCTGGGAGTGTCTGGAGGTGTACCTGGGAGCATCAGAGGTGGCACTTCAGAGCACGGAGGTTTACCTGGCATTGTTTGGAGATGGATACCTGGAGTGCCGGAGGACGCATGTGGGAGCAAGTCAGAGGTACCTGGGAGCACAGAGGTGCACCAGGAGTGTCAGAGGCCCAGAGCACAGAGGTGAACCAGGGAGCGTTAGGAGGAATACCTGGGAGGTCAGAGGTTTACCTGGGAGTATCGTAGGTGTACTGGGAGACGGATGTGTACCTGGAGTGTCAGAGGTCTACCTGGGGGTATCAAAGGTAACCTGGGAGTGTCAGGTGCACCTGGGAGCCAGGGGGTGTACCTGGGAGGCCCGAGGTAACTGAACACAGAGATGTACCAGGAGTGCTGGGGTGGACACCTGGGAGTTCTGGAAGGTGTACCTGGGAGCATCGGAGGGTGGCACCTGGGGAATATCGGAGGTGTTCCCAACACGTAAGTCAGGTTACGTGGGAGTGTCAGGTGCACCTGGGAGCAAGCCGGAGGTACCTGGGAGTGCTTGGGAGGTAAAATTGGCAGTGTCAGAGAAACGGCAGTGTCAGAGGTGCACTGGGAGCACAGAGATGTACCTGAGTGTCAGAGGTGTACCTAGGAGTGTCGGACGTACCTGGGAGTGTCAAAGGAGCACCAGGAATGCTGTGAGTACCTGGAGTGCCAGAGGTGGTACCTGGGAGGCCAGAGGTACCTGGGAGGTCAGAGGTGTACCTGGGAGCAGCTGGGGGAGGTACCTGGGAGAGCGGAGGTGCACTGGGAGTGTCTGAGGTGTGGCCTGGCAGGTCTGGAGGTGTACCTGGGAATGGCCAGTGGAGAACCAGGAAGTGGGAAAACCTGGGAGTGCTGAAGCGGTGCACTCTGGGAGTGTGGAGCCAGCCTGGGAGTGCTGGGAGGCATCTGGCAGTGTCAGAGGAGCACCTGAGTGCTGGAGGTGACCTCAGAGCACCTGGAGGCCGAGGCACCTGGGAGGCCAGAGTGGCACATGGAGACTGAGGTACCTGGGAGGCTGGGAGGTGGCCTGGAGGTCAGGAGGTGTACCCTGGAGCCAGAGGTACCTGGGAGGCCGGAGGTGTCCTGAGAGTGGTCAGAGGTGAACCTGGGAGTGCCAGAGGTGTACCTGGGAGAGTCAGTGGTACCTGGGAGTGTTAGGTAAGCACCAGGGGAGCATCAGAGGAGCACCTGGGAGGCCAGAGGCGTACCCAGTGTCAGAGGCATACCTGGGAGGTCAGAGGTGTACCTGGGAGTGTCGGAGGTGTACCTGGGTGTGTGAGAGGTGCACCTGGGAGTGTCTGAGGTGTACCTGGGAGTGTCTGAGGTGTACCTGGGAGTGTCTGAGGTGTACCTGTCAGTGTCTGAGGTGTACCTGGGAATGTCAGTGGAGAACCAGGAAGTGTAAGAGGTGTACCTGGGAGTGTCAGCGGTGTACCTGGGAGTGTAAGAGTTGCACCTGGGAGTGTCAGAGGTGTACCTGGCAGTGTCAGAGGAGTACCTGGGAGTGTCAGAGGTGTATCTGGGATTGTCTGGGGTGTACCTAGGAGTGTCAGAGGTGTACCTGGGAGTGTCAGAGGTATACATGTGAGTATCAGAGGTGTACCTGGGAGTGTCAGAGGTGTACCTGGGAGTGTCAGAGGTGTACCTGGGAGTGTCGGAGGTCTCCCTGAGAGTGTCAGAGGTGAACCTGGGAGTGCCGGAGGTGTACCTGGGAGAGTCAGTGGTGTACCTGGGAGTGTCAGGTAAGTACCAGGGAGTGTCCGAGGAGTACCTGGGAGTGTCAGAGGTGTACCTGGGAGTGTCAGAGGTGTACCTGGAGTGTCAGAGGAGTACCTGGGAGTGTCAGGGTGTACCTGAAGGCTGAGGTACCTGGAGGCTGGAGGCCTGGGAGTGTCTGAAGTGAGCCTGAAGAGCTGGGGCACCCTGGGAGTGTCAGATGAGTACCAGGGAGTATCAGAGGAGTACCTGGGAGTGTCTGAGCTGTACCTGGGAGTGTCTGAGGTGTACCTGGGAGTGTATGAGGTGTACCTAGGAGTGTCAGGTGTGTTCCAGGGAGTGTCAGAGGAGTACCTGGGAGTGTCAGAGGCGTACCTGGTAGTGTCAGAGGTATACCTGGGAGTATCAGAGGTGTACCTCGGAGTGTCAGAGGTGTACCTGGGAGTGTCAGGGGAGAACCAGGAGGTGTAAGAGGTGTACCTGGGAGTATCAGCGTTGTACCTGGGAGTGTCAGAGGTGTACCAGGGAGTGTCAGAGGAGTACCTAGGAGTGTCAGAGGTGTACCTCGGAGTGTCTGAGGTGTACCTGGGAGTGTCAGGGGTGTACCTGGGAGTGTCAAGGGTGTAAATGGGAGTGTTGGAGGTGTAACTGGGAGTGTGAGAAGTGTACCTGGGAGTGTCTGAGGTGTACCTGGGAGTGTCGGAGGTGTACCCAGGGAGGTCAGGGGAGGTGTACGTGGGAGGTTGCGGGTGTAACTGGGAGTGTCAGGTGTACCAGGAGTGTCAGTGAGCACCTGGAGTGTCAGAGGTGTACCTGGGGAGTGTCGGAGGAGCACATGGAGTGTCTGAGGTGCACTAAAAGCCCACTGGTGAACCTGGGAGGCCAGAGGTGTTCCTGGGTGTGTCTGAGGTGTACCTGGGGTGTCTGGAGGTACCTGGAGTGTCTGAGGCACTGGGAGTGTGGGGAGGTACCTGGAGGTTCTGAGGTGTACCTGGAGTATCAGAGGTGTACCTGGGAGTGTCAGCGTTGTACCTGGGAGTGTCAGAGGTGTACCAGGGAGTGTCAGAGGAGTACCTAGGAGTGTCAGAGGTGTACCTGGGAATATCAGTGGAGAGCCAGGAAGTGTAAGAGGTGTACCTGGGAGTGTCAGCGGTGTACCTGGGAGTGTCAGAGGTGTACCAAGAAGTATCAGAGGAGTACCTAGGAGAGTCTGAGGTGTACCTGGGAGTGTCAGAGGTGTACCTGGGGGTGTCTGAGTTATACCTGGTAGAGCCAGAGGTGTACCTAGGAGTGTCAGAGTTGTACCTGGGAGTGTCAGAGGTGTACCTGGCAGTGTCAGAGGAGTACCTGGGAGTGTCAGAGGTGTATCTGGGAGTGTCTGGGGTGTACCTGAGTGCAAGCTCAGGAGGTGGTACTTGGAGCAAGCCAGAGAAGCACATGTGAGTGATCAGAGGTGTACCTGGGAGGTTGTAGAGGTGTACCTGGGAGTGTCAGAGGTGTAAATGGGAATGTCAGAGGTGTACCTGGGAGTGTCAGGGGTGTACCTGGGAGTGTCAGGGTGTATCTGGGAGTGTCTGGGGTGTACCTGGGAGTGTCAGAGGTGTGCCTGGAAGTGTCAGGGGTGTATCTGGGAGTGTCTGGGGGTGTACCTGGGAGGTCAGAGGTGTACCTGGGAGGTTGGGGAGGTATACATGTGAGTATCAGAGGTGTACCTGGGAGTGTCAGAGGTGTACCTGGGAGTGTCAGAGGTGTACCTGGGAGTGTCAGAGGTGTACCTGGGAGTGTCGGAGGTGTCCCTGAGAGTGTCAGAAGTGTACCTGGGAGTGCCAGAGGTGTACCTGGGAGAGTCAGTGGTGTACCTGGGAGTGTCAGGTGTGTACCAGGGAGTGTCAGAGGAGTACCTGGGAGTGTCAGAGGTGTACCTGGGAGTGACAGAGGTGTACCTGGGAGTGTCTGAGGTGTACCTGGGAGTGTATGAGGTGTATCTAGGAGTGTCAGGTGTGTTCCAGGGAGTGTCAGAGGAGTACCTGGGAGCGTTCAGGTGTGTTGGGGAGTGTCAGAGGGTACCTGGGGTGTCAGAGGGTACACATTGTAGTAAGGACAAAATAAACAGAAGAAGGAAAGATATATATATATAGGGTAGAAATGTAAAGATAGGAAACTTGGCGTGGCTGGATGTTGTTGCACAGCGTCACATATCTTATCTCGTATAATAATGCACGTATATTACTTCTTAAGGACAACTTGTTAAGCACTCTTGATACAATTATTTATTACTTCACTCAATGACATGTGGACACATTAATATCCTCATATATCAGGGGTACCAACACATTATGCTTTACGTTAACTGACTCTCGGACACCTGAATGAATACACTTCCTGATGAGGTAACTCACCTAGGACGTTCTGACACAGGCTCCAAGCCTGTGCCCTGGCATGGGGCCCAGTGAATTATTTCATTCTTGCTATCTGGGAGAGTCTGTAGCTGGCGATGCCGTCTGGTCAGAGGTCTCCTCCCGACCTGGGAAAGGACGTGCGTGACTCTGCTTAGTGAACCGGTGACGGCCGAACGGAGAGATGACCTTAACAGAATGAAAGGAATCATCAATGGAATGGGGAATCAATACAATTCTTACGTGGACGGGACTGTAGGGGCCTTTATGTCAGAGATAAGCCTTCGACTCCACAATTAACACTAAACTGGTTTGGTCTGGATGTGTGCAGGTGTGGTCTGGCCAGTGTGTTGGCCCCAAGTGCAGTTGTGGTCACCGCTCCACATCCGTGTGGGCAGGTCAGTCCTAGGGTCGACCTGGTGTAATCAACCTGGAGAATGCGGTGGTACTGAGGGTCTGTGTGGTGTACTTGCTGTTATATGCTGACACAATTCTGGGCTGTAGGTTTGGTCTGACAATCACTCATTGCCTCCCACTTAAGACCAAAGCTTCTCATCAAGACTGATGTATATAGACATACGTTATCAAGATAATCCTAGAGGCGCTAACATAGTCTCATTTACAACCAACAATCTATGGGGTGTATGTTTTTCTGCAGCGCTAGTTTGATCTGACCAAAGCTCACTATACCTCCCGCCAGATCAAAACTTTTGGAGAAAAAAGAGGAAACATAACAAAAAGTGAACATAGAATGAAAAAATCTTCATATAGCATAGTGTCCCGAGGCAAACTTACCGTCACATTCTACAACAATAACAAGGTATTTTCCATGTCAAAATAATAATTCATCTCAGTCAGTAATATAAACAACATCGTGTTTTTCATGGTCAAGACATTTGATTAAAATAGACTCATAGAAAAGAATCAGGACTGAAAAATTTTGTAGTAAAACATCAACAAAATCAAGGAGAAAATACTTCAAATACAAAAATGTTCCTACTTCACATAATGGAGTAATGACGTCATCTTTTATTATACATCAACAACATCAGTAAACCAAAGTTGGGTCCGGCATAGCTCCGTCTTCCATCCAGCTGTTATCTGAAAAATAGGGGATGGCAGCAGCTCAGCGGCTGTAGTCGGTTGGTCCTTCATCATCAGCATTCTTGTGATGTCTAGGATGACACATCTTCTGTCATTTCTTCCATAAGCATCTTCTGTCTTCTGTCTTCTTCTTCACATACCGCACCTTGTAGGTAGAATTTCTCACCTTCTGACTTCTTCTCACTTCCTCTAAGTTTCACCCTCTTCAAACGAGTTTCTGTTCCATCTGCGTTCTTCCTCTACCATCTTCATTTTCCTTCAGATACGTTACTTTCTATCCATCTCGTTTTTAATAGCATCTTCGTTTTTCCGTCATAGATGAATTTTCTGCCTTCATCTGCATTTCTTCCACAACATCATCATTTTCAACATATTCCAGACTAATTTTTCTATTTCCATCTGTATTTCTTCTCTACTATCATCATTTTCCAACATATTCCAGACGATTTTCTGTTGTCTGCCAGCAGCCCTTTCAGCCGGGATGAAAGCAGGTCCACTGTTTGAAACGTCTCTTGATATTCGTAAAGGCAGGTTCCCATGGACAGGGCTCACTTATAGCGTGATGTCAGCAAGACCAAGAATATCTGTCTTACACTACCAGTGGTAGATCCCTCCCTGGCTGGGCTCACCAGGGTTAGTTGTGTGTCCATTCCACACTCCTTACTCTAAGTAGAAAAAATAAAAATCTTCTAATCTATCTCCAAGGGAGGACTGAAGTGACGTGGTGTGTGAGTGGGTTTTCGTGCATATTCATCAAAGCACACATTATCACGCTGCTTTCATCATGCTGGTTCTCTGCTCTATTATGTACTGTGGTTGACGTCTACCTTCCATGGGGCGGTACTGTGTGACATTTGACCAAGAAACAATCCTAAAGAGAACGATAGATTGAGACAGATGCATTCGCAAAAAAAAAGTTTACTTTATATGTCAGGTCAATGTTTGGCAACTATCTCATTTCCGTCACGACAATGTTCTCATCAGGCTGGGTCGGGGGTGAAGCTCTGCGCTTTTCACTGAATATCATTTATCACTGCGCGTCCAAAGTACATCACAAATCATAATAGCATAAAAATACTACACTGAGTGGCTCTGCATTCATCGTAATATTACTTTATATTAACCATCATGTCCTTTACAGCTCACAGGACCAAAGCGGGAATCGAAGTCAAGCAGTGAGGCAGGTCAGAAGGACGTGAGGTCACCTGGCGGAGGTGGGTGGCCAGGCAGGGATGGGAGAAGGAGTGAGAGAGGGTGAGAGTGAGTTTAGGACAGGGAGGATGTAGGTTAAAAGATAGCATTAGATTATAACAGTTAGTACAGACACCACTTTCATCACTGAAACACAATGGCTACATTTAACACTGACCAAACAATCAAACTGCACTTGGGCTACTGAAGATACCGATGGCATTTGACACTGAAGAGCCGTTAAGCACTAAACATATCCTATTAAAAATTCGCACATACCATGAGGGCTGTAACGTGACACACTAGGACATTTTCTACCCCTACTAGCAGGAACTGTGTACGCACTTTTGAACTAACGAGCCAGGTGTTACATGGCTAACAGGAGGTTTTACGTTAAGTACACTGTAACAAGGGACAGGGGCGTGGGTTTAACTACATTGGTTCGCTACCACCAATAATGAGACAGAATAAACAAGGAAAGAAGAGGAAGACATATATATAAAAGGAGAGAGTATAGAGTATAGGGATGTAAGGTAGGAAACTTGGTAGCGTGGCCTGGATAATTTATTTTTAAGCGTCACTACACTTATCTTATCTCATGTATGTGCGTATATTACTTCTTAAAGGGACAACGACTAAGCACCTACTTGTTACGGTATTTATTACTTTACTCAATGACATGGTTTATTAATATCACTTTCTATTATATCGGGGTACTATACATTATGCTTTACGAATTAACTGACTCTCAGATTTTTCGAATGAATACACTTTACAGTAGGTAACGCTCACCTAGGACGTTCTGACAAGACTCCCGTGTACTGGCATGTAGGCCCCAGTGAGTGCTAGCTGGAGCTGCCTTCATCACAGGGAGAGTCTGCTTGTAGCGATGCTGGAAATCTGGTCAGTCCCTCCGACCTGGGGAAGGGTGCGTGACTCTGTAGTGAACCGGTGGCTGGCCTTGAACGGAGAGATGACAGCAACCAGAATGAGAATCTGGCAATGGAATGGGAATCGACCCCGAATGCCCATCGGGCCGGGACTGTAGGGCCTTTATGTAAGTTGGCCCAGCCATTCTGACTCTCCACAATTAACACTAAACTGGTTTGTTACGATCTGGATGTGTGCAGGTGTGGTCCTGCAGCCAGGTGTGTGGCTAGGTGGTTAGCCAGGTCACCAGAAACCACGTCGATGGCAGGGCAGGTCAAGTCCCTAGGGTCTCGACCTGAGGTGTGTCAACCTGGAATCTGGGTGATGCTGCAGGGTCTGTGGTCCTTTTGCTGTTATATGTGACATAATTCTGGGCTCTTAGGTTTGGTCTGACAATGCTCGTATTACACGGGGTATGGGGGTGTACTGGGGTATAAAATTAACGCTTTAGGTCCATCAGCAGTGTACCTGGGTGTACCGGAGTGTCAGAAGGTAACTGGGAGTGTCAGCAGTACCTGGGAGTGTCTCAGGTGTTTGGAGTGTCTCAGGTGTACCTGGGAGTGTCAGAGGTACCTGGGGTGTCTGAGGTATACCAGGTAGAGCCAGAGGTGTGCCTGGGAGTGTCAGATTGTACCTGGGAGGAGGTGTACCAGGGGAGGTCACAGGGCCTGGGAGTGTGAGAGGTGTGCCTGGGAGTGTGAGAGGTACCTGGGAGTGTCTGAGGTGTACCTGGGAGTATCGAGACCTCTTAGTGTCAGGGGTGTACCTGGGAGTGTCAGGGGTACCTGGGAGAGTCGGAGGTGTACCTGGGAGGTCAGAGGTACCTGGGAGTGTCTGAGGTGTACCTGGGTGTGGAGGACTTTCAGGAGTGTCTGAGGTGTACCTGGGAGTGTCAAAAAGTACCAGGGTGTGTCACAGATTACCTGGGACTGTGAGAGGTGTACCTGGGAGTGTGAGAGGTACCTGGGAGGTCAGAGGCACCAGTTAGTGTCAGAGGTGTACCTGGGAGACGAGAGGTGTATCTGGAGGAGTGTACCTGGGAGGCTCAGGTGAACCAGGAAGTGTAAGAGTGCACAAGGTTGTACCTGGGTGTCAGAGGTGTACCAGGGAGTGTCAGAGGAGTACCTAGGAGTGTCAGAGGTGCCTGGGAGGTCTGAGGTGTACCTGAGGGTGTCAGGTGAGTACCAGGAGTGTCAGAGGAGTACCTGGGAGGTCAGAGGTGTACCTGGGAGGTCAGAGGTGTACCTGGGAGGTCACAGGAGTACCTGGGAGTGAGAGGGCACCTGGGAGTGTGAGCGTGCACTGGAGTGTCAGAGGTGTTCTTGGGTGTGCCGAGTGTACCTGGAGTTGTCTGAGGTGTACCCTGGAAGGTTTGAGGTGTACCTAGAGTGTGGGAGGTGCCTGGGAGTGTCTGAGGTATACGGGAGCATCAGAGGTGTGCCCAGGGAGGTCAGGGGTGTGCTTGGGGAGGTCAGGGGGTGTATCTGGGAGGTCGGAGGTGTACATGGGAGTGTCAGGAGGTGTACCTGGGAGCATCAGAGGTGTACTGGAGTGTAAGAGGTGTACCTGGGAGGCCGGCGGTGTACCTGGGAGTGTCAGAGGTAGCAGAAGTGTCAGAGGAGTACCTAGAGAGCCTGAGGTGTACCTGGGAGTGTCAGAGGTGTACCTGGGGTGTCTGAGGTATACCTGGTAGAGCCAGAGGTGTACCTGGGAGTCGTCAGAGTTGTACCTGGGGAGTTAGGGATGTACCTGGCAGTGTCAGAGGAGTACCTGGGAGTGTCAGGAGGTCAACTGGAGTGTCTGGGGTGGTACCTGGAGCAGTCTGGAGGTACCTGGGAGTGTCAGAGGAGTACATGTGAGTATCAGGAGGTGTACCTGGGAGTGTCAGAGGTGTACCTGGGAGCATGGGAGGTGTGCTGGGAGTGTCAGAGGTACCTGGGAGCAGGGGTGTATCAGGAGTGTCAGTGGAGACCTGGGAGGTCAGAGGTGTACCTGGGAGGCTTGGAGGTGTACATGGAGTGTCAGAGGTGTACCTGGCAGTGTCAGCGTTGTACCTGGGAAATGAGGTCCTGGGAGTGCCTGAGGTACCTGTGGGTGTCTGAGGTGTACCTGGGAGGTCTCAGATGTACCTGGGAGTGGAGAGGTGTACCGGGAGTGTCTGAGGTGTACCTGGGAGCATCAGAGGTGTACCTGGGAGTGTCAGGGTACCTTGGGAGTGTCAGGGGTACCTGGCAGTGTCAGAGGAGCACCTGGGAGGTCAGAGGTATCTGGGAGTACTTGGGGTGTACCTGGAGTGTCAGAGGGTACCTGGGAGGCTGACGTATACATGTGAGTACTCACAGGTGTACCTGGGAGTGTCAGGAGGTGTACCTGGGAGTCTGAGAGTGTGTACCTGGGAGTGCCAGAGGTGTACCTGGGAGGTCAGAGGTGATCCTGGGAGTGTCTGAGGTGTACCTGTGAGTGTATGAGGTGTACCTAGGAGTGTCAGGTGTGTTCCAGGAGGTCAGAGGAGAGCACTGGGAGTGTCAGAGGTGTACCTGGTAGTGTCAGAGGTGTACCTGGGAGTATCAGAGGTGTACCTCGGAGGTCAGAGGTGTACCTGGGAGTGTCAGGAGAACCAGGAAGTGTAGGAGGTGTAACTGGGAGTGTCAGTACCTGGGAGTGTCAGAGGTGTACCAGAGAGTGTCAGAGGAGTACCTGGAGTGTCAGGGGTGTACCTGAAATGCCAGAGGTGCACCTGAGGATGTGTCTGGGAGTGTCGGGGTGTACCTGGATGTCAGAGGTGTAACTGGGAGTGTCAGGAGGTACACATGTGAGTACAGGAGGTGTACCCAAGGCCGAGGTGTACCTGGGAGAGTCGGAGGTGCCAGAGGCCAGAGGTGTACCTGGGAGGTCAGAGGTGCACCTGGGAGACTGGAGTGTGACCTGGGAGTGTCAGGCACCAGGAGGTCAGAGGAGTACCTGGGAGGCCAGAGGTACCTGGAGTGTCAGAGGTGTACCTGGGAGTGTCAGAGGTGTACCTGGGAGGTATGAGGTATCTGGGAGGTCAGGTGTGTTCCAGGAGGTCAGAAGGCACCTGGGAGGTCAGGAGGAGTACCTGGGAGTGTCAGGGGTGTACGTGGAGGTCAGAGGTGTACCTGGGAGTGTCGGAGGTGTACCTGGGAGTGTCACAGGTGTACCTGGCAGAGGTCAGAGGTGCCTGGCAGGCCAGAGGTGTGCCTGGGAGTGTGAGATGTCAGAGGTGCACCTGGGAGGCCAGAGGCACCAGGAATGTCAGTGGGAGCACGGGAGGCCACGGAGGTGTACCTGGGAGGCCAGAGGTACCTGGGATGTCAGAGGTGTGCCAGGGAGTGTCAGAGGTACCTGGGAGGTAAGGGAGGAATTACCAAGGAGGTCAGGTGTGTTCCAGGAATGTCAGAGGAGACCTGGAGCCAGAGTATACCTGGGAGTGTCTGGTGTACCCTGGGAGTGTCAGGAGGTACCTGGGAGGTCGGAGGTGTACCTGGGAGGTCAGAGGTACCTGGAGAGTCATGGTGCCCGAGGTCAGGAGTAACAGGGAGGTCAGAGAGCACCTGGGAGTTCTGAGTACCTGGGAGGTCTGAGGCACCGAGAGCAAGGAGGTGTTCCTCAGGAGTGCCAGGTGTGTACCAGGAGGTCAGAGAGCACCTGGGAGGGCCAGAGGAGCACCTGGGAGGTCTAGGCACCTAGGGAGAGTCAGTGGTGCAACCTGGGAGTGCTGAGGTGAGTACCAGGGAGGCCAGAGTACCTGGGAGTGTCAGAGGTGTACCTGGGAGTGTCAGGTGAGCACCTGGAGGCCTGGGAGGTGTACCTGGGAGTGCTAGGAGGTGTACCTGGGAGTGTCTGAGGTGTACCTGGGAGAGTCAGGTGGGTACCTGGGAGGTCAGGTGAGCACCAGGGAGGTCAGAGGAGCACCTGGGAGGCAGAGGTGTACCTAAGTCTGAGGTGTACCTGTGAGGAATGAGGTGTACCTAGGAGTGTCAGGTGTGTTCCAGGGAGGTCAGATGAGCACTTGGGAGTGCTGAAAATCTGGTAGTGTCAGAGTACCTGGGAATGTCTGAGGTGTACCTGTGGGTATGAGGTGTACCTAGGAGGTCAGGTGTTCCAGGAGTGTCAGAGGAGCACCTGGGGAGGCCAGAGGAGCACCTGGGAGGTCAGGGGCACTGGAGCTGAGGTGTACCTGGGAGGTTCAGGTGTACCTGTGAGCATGAAGGAGGTACCTAGGAGTGCTGGGTGGAGAACCAAGAAGTGTAAGAGGTGTACCAGGAAGGAGATGTAACCGAGAGTGTCAGGGTGTACCTAGGAGTGTCGGACGTCCTGGGAGGCCAGAGGAGCACATAGGGAATGCCTGAGGAGTACCTGGGAGGTCTGAGGTGTACCTGGGAGGCCAGAGGTGTACCTGGAGTGTAGGAGGTGACCAAGGAGTGCCAGGTGTGTTCTGGGAGTGCTGGAGGAGTACCTGGGAGGCCAGAGGAGCACTGGGAGTGTCAGGTGTACCTGGGAGGTCAGAGGTACCTGGAGGCCAGAGGTACCTGGGAGGTCTGAGGTGTACCCTGGGAGAGTCGGGGTGGTGTACCTGGGAGTGTCAGTGAGCACCAGGAGGTCAGGAGGAGCACTGGGAGGCTCAGAGGTGTACCTGGGAGTGTCTGAGGTACCCAGGAGTGTATGAGGTGTACCTAGGGAGTGTCAGGTGTTCCAGGAGTGTCAGAGAATACCTGGGAGGCCAGAGGAGCACCTGGGAGTGTCAGAGGTGTACCTGGGAGTGTCTGAGGTGTACCCAGGAGAGTCAGTGGTACCTGGAGTGTCAGGTGAGCACCAGGGAGGTCAGAGGAGCACCTGGAGTGTCAGAGGTGTGTTGGGAGGTCACGGAGTACCTGGGAGGCCGGGAGGTGTCCCTGGGAATGTCAAAGGTGTACCCGGAGGTCTGAGGTGTACCTGGGAGAGCCAGTGGTACCTGGAGTGTCAGTGAGTACCAGGAGTGTCAGAGGTGTGCCTGGGAGGTCAGAGGTGCACCTGGGAGGTCAGGTGTACCTGGGAGTGTCTGAGGCACCTTGAGTGCATGAGGTGCACCCAGGAGGTCAGGTGTGTTCCAGGGAGGTCAGGAGCACCTGGGAGGGCCAGAGGTGCACCTGGTAGCTCAGAGGTTACCTGGGAGTGTCTGAGGTGCACCTTTGAGGTAAGAGGTGTACCTAGGAGGTCAGGTGTTCCAGGAGTGTCAGAGGAGTACCTGGGAGGTCAGAGGAGTACCTGGGAGGCCAGGTACCTGGGAGGTCAGGGGTGTACCTGGGAGGCAGCTGTACCTGGGAGTGTCTGAGCACCTAGGAGAGTCAGTGGTGTACTCCGGAGTGCCAGCAGGTGACCTGGGAGTGTCTGAGGGGTACTCAGGAGGTATGAGGTGTACCTAGGGAGTGTGGGTGTGTTCCCAGGGAGTGTCGAGGAGCACCTGGGAGTGCAGAGGTACCCAGAAGCCAGAGGTGTACTGGGAGTATCAGAGGTGTACCTGAGTGTCAGAGGTGTACCTGGGAGCACAGGGGAGAACCAGGAAGTGTAGGAGGTGTAACTGGGAGTGTCAGCGTTGTACCTGGGAGGCTGCAGAGGTGTACCAGGGAGGCCAGAGGAGTACCTGGGAGGTTCAGAGGTGTACCTGGGAGTGTCTGAGGTGTACCTATGAGTGTAGGGGTGTACCTGGGAATGTCAGGTGTAACTGGGAGTGTTGGAGGTGTAATCGAGTGTGAGAAGGTACCTGGGAGTGTCTGAGGTGCACCTGGGAGTGTCGGAGGTACCAGGAGGCCAGAGGTGTAGCTGGGAGGCAGAGGTGCACCTGGAGTGTCAGGTGCACCAGGAGTGTCAGGAGCACCTGGAGGTCAGAGGTGTACCTGGGAGGCCGGAGGTGCACATGGAGTGTCAGAGGTGAACCTGGCAGCATCAGCGGGTACCTGAGCAAGCTGAGGGTTCCTGGGAGTGTCTGAGGTGCCTGGGTGTTCAGGTGTACCTGGGAGTGTCTGAGGCACCTGGGAGCATCAGAGGTGTACCTGGGAGTGTCTGAGGTGTACCTGGCAGTGTCTGAGGTGTACCTGGGAGGGCCGGAGGTGTACCTGGGAGTGTGAGAGAGGTGCACCTGGGAGTGTCTGAGGTGTACCTGGAGTGTCCTGAGGTGTACCTGGTTGTGTCTGAGGCCCTGGCAGTGCTCTGAAACTTGGGGAATGTCAGTGGAGAACCAGGAAGAGGTACGGGAGTGCTGGGAGCAGGCCTGAGAGTGACAGAGGTGTACCTGGGAGTGTCTGAGGTGTACCTGGGAGGCATGAGGTACCTAAGAGTGTCAGGTGTGTTCCAGGAGTGTCAGAGGAGCACGGGAGTGTCAGAAGAGTACCTGGGAGGTCAGGGTGTACCTGGGAGGTTCAGAGGTGTACCTGGAGTGTCAGAGGTGTACCATGGAGTGTCAGGAGAGCACGGAGTGTCTGAGGTACCTGGGAATGTCACAGGTGTACCTGGGAGGTCAGAGGGCACATGGCAGCAGTCAGAGGTGCATGGGAGTGCCAGAGGTGTACCTGGGAGAGTCAGGAGGTTACCTGGGAGGCTCAGGTGGCACCAGGGAGGTCAGAGGAGTACCTGGGAGGTCAGAGGTGTACCTGAGAGTGACAGAGGTGTACCTGGGAGTGTCTGAGGTGTACCTGGGAGCAAGGAGGTGCACCCAGGAGTGCCAGGTGTGTTCCAGGAGGTCAGAGGAGTACCTGGGAGGTCAGGGAGTACCTGGGAGGTCAGGTGTACCTGGGAGGTCAGAGGTACCTGGGAGTGTCGGAGGTGTACCTGGGAGTGTCTGAGGTGTACCTGGGAGTGTCAGGAGGCACATGGCAGTGTCAGAGGTGTGCC
Organism: Homarus americanus; assembly: GCF_018991925.1. Classification (NCBI taxonomy): domain Eukaryota; kingdom Metazoa; phylum Arthropoda; class Malacostraca; order Decapoda; family Nephropidae; genus Homarus; species Homarus americanus. Next base: position 45,882 of record NW_024725024.1, read on the forward strand.
TGGGAGGCCGAGATGTACCTGGGAGGTCAGAGGTGTACCTGGGAGTGTCAGAGGAGCACCAGGGAATGTCAATGGAGTACCTGGGAGTGTCCGAGGTGTACCTGGGAGGCCAGAGGTGTACCTGGGGAGCAAGGAGGTGTACCTGGGAGTGTCTGAGGTGTACCTGGGAGGTAAGGAGGTGTACCTAGGAGGTCAGGTGTTCCAGGGAGGTCAGAGGAGTACCTTGAGTGTCAGAGGTGTACCTGGGAGGCCAGGTGAGTACCTGGGAGTCAGAGGAGACCTGGAGGTGTCAGAGGTGTACCTGGGAGTGTCAGGTGAGTACCTGGGAGTTTCAGAGGTACCTGGGAGGTCAGAGGTGTACCTGGGAGTGTCTGAGGTGTACCTGGGAGTGTCAGGTGAGTACCTGGGAGTTTCAGAGGTGTACCTGGGAGTGTCAGAGGTGTACCTGGGAGTGTCTGAGGTGTACCTGGGAGAGTCAGTGGTGTACCTGGGAGTGTCAGGTGAGTACCAGGGAGTGTCAGAGGTGTACCTGGGAGGTTTGAGGTGTACCTGTGAGTGTATGAGGTGACCTAGGAGTGTCAGGTGTGTCCCAGGAGTGTCAGAGGAGGTCTGGGAGTCAGAGGTGTACCTGGTAGTGTCAGAGGTGTACCTGGGAGTGTCTGAGGTGTACCTTGAGGTATGAGTTACAACGGAGTGTCAGGTGTGTTCCAGGGAGGTCAGAGGAGCACCTGGAGTGTCAGAGGAGTACCTGGGAGGTCAGGTGTACCTGGGAGGTCAGGGGTGTACCTGGGAGTATCAGAGGTGTACCTGGGAGTGTCTGAGGTGTACCTAGGAGAGTCAGGTGTACCTGGGAGTGTCAGAGGGTGTACCAGAGTGTCAGAGGAGTACCTAGGAGGTCAGAGGTGTACCTGGGAGTGTCTGAGGTGTACCTGGGAGGTGTACCTGGGAATGTCAGGTAACTGGGAGTGCCGGAGGTAACTGGGAGTGTGGAGAAGTGACCTGGGAGGTGTGAGGCACTGGGAGTGTCGAGGTGCACCAGTGAGTGTCAGAGGTGTAGCTGGGAGTGCCGAGGTGTTACCCTGGGAGTGTCAGGTGTACCAGGGAGTGTCAGGAGTACCTGGGAGGTCGGAGGCACTGGGAGTGTCACAGGTGCACCTGGAGGTCAGGAGGCGCACATGGCAGTGTCAGAGGTGTGCCTGGGAGTGCCAGAGGTGTACCTGGGAGAGCAGTGGTGTACCTGGGAGGTCAGGTGGCACCAGGGAGTGTCAGAGGAGTACCTGGGAGTGTCAGAGGTGTACCTGAGAGGACAGAGGTGTTCCAGGGAGGTCAGAGGAGTACCTGGGAGGCCGAGGAGGCACTGGGAGGTCAGGGGTGTACCTGGGAGTGTCAGAGGTGTACCTGGGAGTGTCGGGGTGTACCTGGGAGGTCACAGGTGTACCTGGGTGTGTCAGAGGCGCACATGGCAGTGTCAGGTGTGCCTGGGAGTGTCAGAGATGTACCTGGGAGCAAGAGGTGTACCTGGGAGGTCAGAGGAGTACCAGGGAATGTCAGTGGAGTACCTGGGAGTGTCTGAGGTACCTGGGAGTGTCAGAGGTACCTGGGAGTGTCAGAGGTGTACCTGGAGTGTCTGAGGTGTACCTGGGAGTGTAATGAGGTGTACCTAGGAGGCCAGGTGTGTTCCAGTAAGTGCTCAGAGGAGTACCTGGGGTGTCAGAGAGTACCTGGGAGGTCAGGGGTGTACCTGGGAGTGTCAGAGGTGTACCTGGGAGTGTCAGAGGTGTACCTGGGAGTGTCTGAGGTGTACCTGGGAGAGTCAGTGGTGTACCTGGGAGTGTCAGGTGAGTACCAGGAGTGTCAGAGGAGTACCTGGGAGTGTCAGAGGTGTACCTGGGAGTGTCTGAGGGTACATGTGAGGTATGAGGTGTACCTAGGAGTGTCAGGTGTGTTCCAGGGAGGCAGAGGAGTACCTGGGAGTGTCAGAGGAGTACCTGGGAGTGTCAGAGGTACCTGGGAGTGTCTGAGGTGCACGAGAGTCAGGTGGTGCACCTGGGAGTGTCAGGTGAGTACCGGGAGTGTCAGAGGAGCACTGGAGGTCAGAGGCCTGGGAGTGTCAGGTGAGTACCTGGGAGCAGAGGTACCTGGGAGTGTCAGAGGTACCTGGGAGGTCATGGTGTACTTGGGAGTGTCAGGAGGCAAAGGTGGAGAGGAGTACCTAGGAGAGTCTGAGGTGTACCTGGGAGGCCGAGGGTGTACCTGGGGTGTTTGAGGCATACCTGGTAGAGCCAGAGGTGTACCTGGGAGTGTCAGAGTTGTACCTGGGAGGTCAGAGGTGTACCTGGCAGAGTCAGAGGAGTACCTGGGAGTGTCAGGAGTTGTATCTGGGAGTGTCTGGGTGTACCTGGGAGGCTGAGAGGTGTACCTGGGAGTGTCAGAGGAGCACATGTGAGTATCAGAGGTACCTGGAGGTCAGTGTACCTGGGAGGCCGAGGTAACTGGGAGCCGAGAGGTACCTGGGAGTGTCAGGTGAGTACCAGGGAGTGTCAGAGGAGTACCTGGGAGTGTCAGAGGTGTACCTGGGAGTGTCAGAGGAGTACCTGGGAATATCGGAGGTGTACCAGGGAGTGTCAGAGGTATATCAGGGAGTGTCAGTGAAGTACCTGGGAGTCTCAAATGTGTACCTGGGAGTATCTGAGGTGTACATGGGAATATCGGAGGTGTACCTGGGAATATCGGAGGTGTACCAGGGAGTGTCAGAGGTATATCAGGGAGTGTCAGTGAAGTACCTGGGAGTCTCAAACGTGTACCTGGGAGTACCGGAGGTGTACATGGGAATATCGGAGGTGTACCTGGGAATATCGGAGGTGTACCAGGGAGTGTCAGAGGTGTACCTGGGAGTCTCAGAGGTGAACCAGGGAGTGTCAGAGGAGTACCTGGGAGTATCAGAGGTGTACCTGGGAGTATCGGAGTACCTGGGAGGATAGGAGGTGTACCTGGGAGTGCCAGAGGTGTACCTGGGAGTATCAGAGGTGTACCGGGAGGTCAGAGGTGTACCTGGGAGTGCAGGGGTAACTGGAGCAGCTGAGTACCAGGACTGTCAGAGGAGTACCTGGGAGCCAGAGCCTGGGAGGTCAGAGGAGCACCTGGGAGTGTCAGAAAAGTACCTGGGAGGTCAGGGGTACCTAGGAGTGTCTGAGGTGTACCTGGGAGTGTCTGAGGTGTTCCTGGGAATATCAGTGGAGAAACCAGGAAGTTTAAGAGGTGTACCTGGGAGTGTCAGAGGTGTACCTGGGAGTGCCAGGGGTGTCTGGGAGTGCTGAGCTGAGTACCTGGGTGTCAGAGGTGTACCTGGGAGTGTCAGGGGTAACTGGGAGCCAGTTGAGTACCAGGGACTGTCAGAGGAGTACCTGGGAGGTCAGAGGTGTACCTGGGAGTGTCACGGTGTACTTGGGAGTGTCAGAGATGTACCAGAAGTGTCAGAGAGTACCTAGGAGAGTCTGAGGTACCTGGGAGTGTCAGAGGTGTACCTGGGGGTGTCTGAGGTATACCCAGGCAGAGGTGTACCTGGGAGTGTCGAGTTGTACCTGGGAGGCCTGAGAGGTGTACCTGGCAGTGTCAGAGGAGTTCCTGGGAGTGTCAGAGGTGTCTCTGGAGTGTCTGGGGTGTACCTGGGAGTGTCAGAGGTGTACCTGGGAGGTCAGAGGAGCACATGTGAGCATCAGAGGTGTACCTGGGAGGTCAGAGGTGTACCTGGGAGTGTCAGAGGTGTACCTGGGAGTGTCAGAGGTGTACCTGGGAGTGTCAGAGGTGTACCTGGGAGTGTCAGGGGTGTATCAGGAGGTCAGGGGAGTACCTGGGAGGTCAGAGGTGCACTGGAGTGCCGGAGGTACATGGAGTGTCAGAGGTGTTACTGGCAGTGTCACGGTGTACCTGGAGTGTCAGAGGTGTTCCTGGGATTGTCTGAGGTACTTGTGGTGTCTGAGGTGTACCAGGAGGTCTTAGGCACCTGGGAGTGTGAGAGGTGTACCTGGGAGTGTCTGAGGTGTACCTGGGAGATCAGAGGTACCTGGGAGTGTCAGAGGTGTAACTGGGAGTCAGGGTGTAACTGGGAGTGTCAGAGGTGGGAGGAGAGGTACCTGGGAGGTCAGAGGTGTACCTGGTAGTGTCAGAGGTGTACCTGAGAGTATCAGAGGTGTACCTCGGAGTGTCAGAGGTGTACCTGGGAGGTCAGGGGAGAACCAGGAAATGTATGGAGGTGTACCTGGGAGTGTCAGTTGTACCTGGGAGTGTCAGAGGCACCAGGGAGTCAGAGGAGTACCTAGGAGTGTCAGAGGTACATGGGAGCCTGAGGCACTGGACTGTTAGGTGTACCTGAGCAAATAGGGGTGTAACTGGGAGTGTCGGAGGTGTAACTGGGAGGTGAGAAGTACCTGGAGTGTCTGAGGTGTACCTGTGAGTGTCGGAGGTACGGGATGTCAGAGGTACCTGGAGAGTGTCAGAGGTGGGAGTGTCAGTGTACCAGGAGGTCAGGAGACCTGGGATGTCAGGTGTACCTGGGAGTGGAGAGACATGGAGTGTCAGAGGTGTTCCTGAGAGGTTTGAGGTGTACCTGGGGTGGGAGGTGTACCTGGGAGTGTCTGAGGTGGCATGGGAGGAGAGTTACATGGGGGAGAGTTCGAGGTGTACCTGGGAGATAGAGGTGTACCTGGGAGTGTCAGGTGTACCTGGGAGTGTCAGGGGTGCCTGGGGTGTCGGAGGTAGCATGGGAGTGTCAGAGTGTACCTGGGAGCATCAGAGTGTACCTGGGAGTGTCAGGGTGTACCTGGGAGTGTCAGGGGTGTAACTGGAAGTGACGGAGGTGTAACTGGGAGTGCCAGAGGTGTACCTGGGAATGTAAGAGGTGTAACTGGGAGGGTGAGAGGAGTACCTGAGGTGTCAGAAGAGTACCTGGGAGTGCCAGGTACCTGGGAGTGTCAGTGAACCAGGAAGTGTAAGAGGTGTACCTGGGAGGTCAGAGGTGTGTACCTGGGAGTGCAGAGGTGTACCTGGGAGGTTCGAGGTGTACCTGGGAGGTCTGAGGTACCTGGAATGTCAGTGGAGAACCAGGAAGTGTAATAGGTGTACCTGGGAGTGTCGGCCGGTGTACCTGGGAGTGTCAGGTGTACCAGGAGTGGAGAGTACCCAGGAGTGTCTGAGGTGTACCTGGGAGTGTCTGAGGTGTACCTGGGAGGTGTCAGAGAAGCACCAGTGAGTGTCACAGGAGTACTTGGAGAGTGAGAGGGGCACCTGGAGTGTGAGGTGGCCTGGAGTGTCTCAGGTGTACCTGAGAGTATCAGGAGGTGTACCTGGGAGTGTCAGGTGTACCTGGGAGTGTCAGGTGTGTACCTGGGAGTGTCGGGAGGTGTACCTGGGAGGTCAGAGGTGTACCAGGGACATCAGAGGTGTACCTGGGAGTATCGGGAGGTTTACCTGGGAGTGTCGGAGATATACCTGGGAGTGTCGGAGACGTACCTGGGAGTGTCAGATGTACCCTGGAGAGGTCAGAGGTGTACCAGGGAGGTCAGAGGTGGGAGCCTGGGGAGGTAAACCAGGGAGTGTCAGAGGAGTACCTGGCGTGTCAGAGGTTTACCTGGGAGTATCGGAGGTGTACCTGGGAGTATCGGATGTGTATTTCGGAGTGTCAGAGGTGTACCTGGGAGTATCAAAGGTGTACTGGAGTGCCAGAGGTGTAACTGGGAGTCAGGGTGTAACTGGGAGTGTCGGAGGAACTGAATGTCAGAGGTGTACCAGGAGTGTCATGGAGTACCGAGTCTCAAAGGTGTAACTGGGAGCATCGGAGGTGTACCTGGGAATATCGGACGGTGCCCCTGGAATATCGGAGCTGTACCTGGAAGTGTCAGAGGTGTACCTGGGAGTGTCGGGGTGTACCGGGAGTGACAGTGTACCTGGGAGTGTCAGGGGTGTACCTGGCAGTGTCAGAGGTGTACCTGGAGTGTCAGAGATGTACCTGAGAATGTCAGGAGGTGTACCTGGAGTGTCGGACGTGTACCTGGGAGTGTCAGAGGTGCACCGGGAGGAGGAGTACCTGGGAGTGCTGAGGTGACCTGGAGGTCAGAGGTGTACCTGGGAGTGTCAGGGTGTACCTGGGAGTGTCAGGGTGTACCTGGGAGGTCGAGGTGTACATGGGAGTGTCAGAGGTACCTGGGAGCATCAGAGGTGTACCTGGGAGTGTTGGGGTGTACCTGGGAGTGTCAGGGGTAACTGGAAGTGACGGAGGTGTAACCGGGAGTGTCAGAGGTGTACCTGGAATGTAGAGGTGTACCTGGGAGGTCAGGAGAGTACCTGAGAGTGTCAGGAAGTACCTGGGAGGTCAGGTGTACCTGGGAGTGAGGGGTGAACCAGGAAGTGTAAGAGGTGTACCTGGGAGTGTCAGAGGTGTACCTGGGAGGCTGGGAGGTGTACCTGGGAGTGTCCGAGGTGTACCTGGGAGGTCTGAGGTGTACCTGGGAATGTCAGTGGAGAACCAGGAAGTGTAATAGGTACCTGGGAGTGTCAGGGTGTACCTGGGAGTGTCAGAGGTGTACCAGGGAGGTCAGAGGAGTACCTAGAGTGTCTGAGGTGTACCTGGGAGTGTCTGAGGTGTACCTGGGAGGTCAGAGAAGTACCGAGGAGTGTCACAGAGTACCTTGGAGTGTGAGAGAGGGGTACTGGGAGTGTGAGAGGTGTACCTGGAGTGCAGGTGTACCTGAGAGTATCAGAGGTGTACCTGGGAGTGTCAGGGTGTACCTGGGAGGTCAGGTGTGCCTGGGAGTGTTGGAGGTGTACCTGGGAGTGTCAGAGGTGTACCAGGAGCATCAGAGGTGTACCTGGGAGTATCGGAGGTTTACCTGGGAGTGTCGGAGATATACCTGGGAGTGTCGGAGACGTACCTGGGAGTGTCAGATGTGTACCTGGGAGTGTCAGAGGTACCAGGGAGTGTCAGAGGTGTACCTGGGAGTGTCAGAGGTGAAACCAGGAGTGTCAGAGGAGTACCTGGGCGTGTCAGAGGTTTACCTGAGTATCGAGGCCTGGGAGTATCGGATGTGTATTGGAGTGTCAGAGGTGTACCTGGGAGTATCAAAGGTGTACCTGGGAGTGTCAGAGGTAACTGGGAGTCAGGTGTAACTGGGAGGTCGGAGGTGTAACTGGGAATGTCAGAGGTGTACCAGGAGTGTTCTTGGAGTACCTGTGAGTCTCAAGTGTAACTGGGAGCATCGGAGGTACCTGGGAATACGGACGTGTTCCTGGGAATATCGGAGCTGTACCTGAAGTGTCAGAGGTACCTGGGAGTGTCGGAGGTACCTGGGAGTGTCACAAGTGTACCTGGGAGGTCAGAGGTGTACCTGGCAGTGTCAGAGGTGTACCTGGGAGTGTCAGAGATGCACCTGAGAATGTCAGAGGTGTACCCAGGAGTGTCGGACGTGTACCTGGGAGTGTCAGAGGAGTACCAGGGAATGTCAGGTGGAGTACCTGGGAGTGTCAGAGGTACCTGGGAGTGTCAGAGGTGTACCTGGGAGGTCAGGAGGTGTACCTGGGAGTGTCGGAGGTACCTGGGAGCATGAGAGGCACCTGGGAGTGTCTGAGGTGTACCTGGGAGTGTCTAGGGGTAGGAGTGTCTGAGGAGTACCTGGCAGTGTCTGGAGGTGTACCTGGGAATGTCAGGAGAACCAAGAAGTGTAAGAGGTACCAGGGAGGTCAGAGATGTACCTGAGAGTGTCAGGGGTGTACCTAGGAGTGTCGGACGTACCTGGGAGTGTCAGAGGAGTACCAGGGAATGTGGGGTGGAGTACCTGGAGTGCCGGAGGTGTACCTGGGAGTGTCAGAGGTACCTGGGAGGTCATGAGGTGTACCTAGGAGTGTCAGGGTGTGGGTTCCAGGGAGTGCCAGAGGAGTACCTGGGAGGTCAGGAAGAGCACCTGGGAGTGTCAGGGTGTACCTGGGAGTGTCAGAGGTGTACCTGGGAGGTCAGAGGTACCTGGGAGGTCTGAGGGTACCTGGGAGAGTCAGAGGTGTACCTGGGAGGTGTCAGGTGAGTACCAGGGAGTGTCAGAGGAGTACCTGGGAGTGTCAGAGGTGTACCTGGGAGTGTCTGAGGTGTACCTGTGAGTGTAAGGAGGTGTACCTAGGAGCTGTCAGGTGGTTCCAGGGAGGCCGAGGAGTACTGGAGTGTCAGAGGAGTACCTGGGAGGCTGGGGAGGTGTACCTGGGAGGTTCAGAAATCTAGGAGAGTCAGAGGTGTACCTGGGAGGTCAGGTGAGTACCAGGGAGTGTCAGAGGAGTACCTTGGAGTGTCAGAGGTGTCTTGGGAGGCAGTGAGCACCTGGGGAGTCAGGAGGTGTACCTGGGAGTGTCAGAGGTGTACCTGGGAGGTCTGAGGTGTACCTGGAGAGTCAGGGGTGTAACTGGGATGTCAGGTGAGCACCAGGGAGTGTCAGAGGTGTGCCTGGGAGTGTCAGAGGTGTACCTGGGAGTGTCTGAGGTGTACCTGAGAGTGTAAGGAGGTGTACCTAGGGAGGTCAGGTGTGTTCTGGGAGGTCAGGAGGAGTACCTGGGAGGCTGGGAGGTGCACTGGTAGTGTCAGAGGTGTACCTGGGAGTGTCAGAGGTGTACTGTGAGTGTATGAGGTGCACCAGGAGTGTTGAGGTGTGTTCCAGGGAGTGTCAGAGAGTACCTGGGAGTGTCAGAGGAGTACCTGGGAGTGTCAGGGGTGCCTGGGAGTGTCAGGGGGTGTACCCAGGGAGTGCCAGAGGTGTACCTGGGAGTGTCTGAGGTGTACCTAGGAGTGTCAGTGGTGTACCTGGAGGTCAGAGGTACCTGGGAGTGTCTGAGGTGCACCTGGAGTGTCTGAGGTGTACCTGGGAGTGTCAGGTGTTCCAGAGAGTGTCAGAGGAGTACCTGGGAGTGTCAGGAGGTGTCCCTGGTAGTGTCAGAGGTGTACCTGGGAGCATCAGAGGTGTACCTGGGAGTGTCAGAGGTGTACCTGGGAGGTTGGGGAGAACCAGGGAGTGTAGGAGGTTACCTGGGAGGCCGAGAGTTGTACCTGGGAGGGAGGTGTACCACGGAGTGTCAGAGGAGTACTGGGAGTGCTGAGAGGTGTACCTGGGAGTGCCTGAGGTGTACTGGGAGTGTCAGGTGTACTGGGAATGTTGAGGTGTAACTGGGAGGCCAGAGGTGTAACTGGGAGTGTGAGAAGGTACCTGGGAGGCCTGAGGTACCTGGGAGTGTCAGAGGTGTACCAGGAGTGTCAGAGGTGTAGCTGGAGTGTCAGAGGTGTACCTGGGAGTGCCAGGTACCAGGGAGTGTCAGTGAGCACCTGGGAGGTCAGAGGTGTACCTGGGAGTGTCGGAGGTGCACATGGATGCAGAGGTGCACCTGGAGTGTCAGTGTGGTACCTGGGAGGCCGGAGGTGTTCTGGGAGTGTCTGGAGGTGTACCTGGGGTGTCTGAGGGTACCTGGGAGTGTCTGAGGTACCTGGGAGCATCAGAGGTGTACCTGGGAGCATCAGAGGTGTACCTGGGGTGTCTGAGGTGTACCTGGAGGCCAGAGGTACCTGGCAGTGTCAGAGGTGTACCTGGGAGTGTCAGAGGTGTACCTGAGAGTGTCAGAGGTACCTAGGGAGCGTCGGACGTACCTGGGAGCAGTCAGAGAAGTGACCAGGGAATGTCAGTGGAGTACCTGGGAGGACAGAGGTGTACCTGGGAGAGTCAGAGGTACCTGGGAGTGTCAGAGGTACCTGGGAGAGCCAGAGGTGACCTGGAGTGTCAGAGGTGTACCTGGGAGGTGAGAGGTGCACCTGGGAGTGCGAGGTGTGACCTGGAGTGTCTGGAGGTACCTGGGAGTGTCAGAGGCTCACCTGGGAGTGTCAGGAGGTGTACCTGGGAAAGCAGTGAGAAACCAGGAAGTGTAAGAGGTGCACCTGGGAGTGCTGGGCAGTACCTGGGAGGTCAGAGTGTACCTGAGAGTGTTGAAGTGCACCTAGGAGTGCCAGGTGTACCAGGGAATGTCAGAGGAGTACCTGGGAGTAAGTCAGAAGTGTACCTGGGAGTGTCAGGGTATACATGGAGGTCAGAGGTGTACCTGGGAGGCCAGAGAAGGCAGTGAGTACTGAGGTGTGCCTGGGAGCAGAGGTGTACCTGGGAGTGCCGGAGGTGTCTCGAGAGTGCTGAGGGAGAGCGAGATGTACCTGGGAGTGTCAGTGGTACCTGGGAGTGTCAGGTAAGCAACAGGAGGTCAGAGAGTACCTGGGAGCACAGAGGTGTACCTGAGAGTGACAGAGGTGTACCTGGGAGTGTCTGAGGTGTACCTGGGAGTGTATGAGGTGTACCTAGGAGTGTCAGGTGTGTTCCAGGGAGGCTGAAGAGTACCTGGGAGTGTCAGAGGAGTACCTGGGAGTGTCAGGGTGTACCTGGGAGTGTCAGAGGTGCCTGGGAGTGTCGGAGGTGTACCTGGGAGAGTCACAGGTGTACCTGGGAGTGTCAGAGGTGCACCTGGCAGTGTCAGAGGTGTGCCTGGGAGACTCAGAGATGTACCTGGGAGCCTGAGGAGTACCTGGGAGTGTCTGAGGAGTACCAGGGAATGTCAGTGGAGTACTTGGAGGTCTGGAGGTGTACCTGGGAGTCAGAGTACCTGGGAGTGTCAGAGGTGTACCTGGAGTGTCTGAGGTGTACCTGGGAGGTATGAGGTGTACCTAGGAGTGTCAGGTGTGTTCCAGGAATGTCAGAGGAGCACCTGGGAGGTCAGAGGAGTACCTGGGAGTCTGGGTGTACCTGGGAGCCAGAGGTACCTGGGAGGTCAGAGGTGTACCTGGGAGGTCTGAGGTGTACCTGGGAGAACAGTGGTGTACCTGGGAGGCTGAAGAGTATCAGGGAGTGTCAGAGGAGTACCTGGGAGTGGAGAGGTGTACCTGGGAGTGTGTCAGAGGTGTACCTGGGAGTGTCAGGAGGTGTACCTAGGAGGCCAGGTCCAGGAGAGAGGAGTACCTGGGAGGCCAGAGAGACCTGGGAGTGTCTGAGGTGTACCTAGGAGAGCTCGGGGTGTACCTGGGAGGCCAGGTGAGTACCAGGGAGTGTCAGAGGAGTACCTGGGAGGCCAGAGGTGTACCTGGGAGTGTCAGGTGAGTACCTGGGAGTGTCAGAGGTGTACCTGGGAGTGTCAGAGGTGTACCTGGGAGTGTCTGAGGTGTACCTGGGAGAGTCAGTGGTGTACCTGGGAGTGTCAGGTGAGTACCAGGGAGTGTCAGAGGAGTACCTGGGAGTGTCAGAGGGGGTACCTGGGAGTGTCTGAGGTGTACCTGTGAGTGTATGAGGTGTACCTAGGAGTGTCAGGTGTGTTCCAGGGAGTGTCAGATGAGTACCTGGGAGGTCAGAGGTGTACCTGGAAGTGTCAGAGGTGTACCTGGGAATGTCTGAGGTGTACCTGTGGGTGTAAGGAGGTGTACCTAGGAGTGTCAGGTGTGTTCCAGGGAGGTCAGAGAGTACCTGGGAGTGTCAGAGGAGTACCTGGGAGGTCAGAGGTGTACCTGGGAGGCCAGAGGTGTACCTGGGAGTGTTTGAGGTGTACCCAGGAGGTGAGGAGGTGTACCAGGAGTGTTGGGGAGGAGAACCAAGAAGTGTAAGAGGTGTACCAGGAAGTATCAGAGAGTGTACCTGAGAGTGTCAGGGGTACCTAGAGTGTCGGACGTGTACCTGGAGGCCAGAGGAGCAACCAGGAATGTCAGTGAGTACCTGGGAGGTCCGAGGTGTACCTGGGAGGTCAGAGGTGTACCTGGGAGCAGGCGAGGTGCACCAAGAGTGTCAGGAGTGTTCCAGAGTGTCAGAGAGTACCTGGAGTGTCAGAGAGCACCTGGGAGTGTCAGGGTGTACCTGGGAGTGTCAGAGGTGCACCTGGGAGGTCAGAGGAGTACCTAGGAGTGTCTGAGGTACCTGGGAGAGTCAGTGGTGTACCTGGGAGGCCAGGTGAACACCAGGGAGGTCAGAGAGTACCTGGGAGTGTCAGAGGTGTACCTGGGAGTGTCTGAGGTGCACCAGTGTAAGGGAGGTACCTAG